>NW_027665341.1:0-98574 GCF_963924005.1 Protomyctophum bolini | reverse complement strand
AGCTCCTCCCACAAAGGTCGACACGGTCCCATCTTTTAGTATGTTATATAGCTTGTCGAGACGGACATTTGGATATGTGTCTCTCCGCACACGGTCGCCATGGCGGGGGTTCCTAACCCTAGGGTTAGCCCTTTAAAGTGCGATAGCTCCTCCCACAAAGGTCGACACGGTCCCATCTTTTAGTATGTTATATAGCTTGTCGAGACGGACATTGGATATGTGTCTCTCCGCACACGGTCGCACGGTTCCTAACCCTAGGGTTAGCCTTTAAAGTGCGATAGCTCCTCCCGACAAAGGTCGACACGGGTCCCATCTTTTTAGTATGTTATATAGCTTGTCGAGACGGACATTTGGATATGTGTCTCTCCGCACACGGTACGCACGGTTCCTAACCCTAGGGTTAGCCTTTAAAGTGCGATAGCTCCTCCCACAAAGGTCGACACGGTCCCATCTTTTAGTATGTTATATAGCTTGTCGAGACGGACATTTGGATATGTGTCTCTCCGCACACGGTCGCACGGTTCCTAACCCTAGGGTTAGCCTTTAAAGTGCGATAGCTCCTCCCACAAAGGTCGACACGGTCCCATCTTTTAGTATGTTATATAGCTTGTCGAGACGGACATTTGGATATGTGTCCTCTCCGCACACGGTCGCACGGTTCCTAAACCCTAGGGTTAGCCTTTAAAGTGCGATAGCTCCTCCCACAAAGGTCGACACGGTCCCATCTTTTAGTATGTTATATAGCTTGTCGAGACGGACATTTGGATATGTGTCTCTCCGCACACGGTCGCACGGTTCCTAACCCTAGGGTTAGCCTTTAAAGTGCGATAGCTCTCCCACAAAGGTCGACGACGGTCCCATCTTTTAGTATGTTATATAGCTTGTCGAGACGGACATTTGGATATGTGTCTCTCCGCACACGGTCGCACGGTTCCTAACCCTAGGGTTAGCCTTTAAAGTGCGATAGCTCCTCCCACAAAGGTCGACACGGTCCCATCTTTTAGTATGTTATATAGCTTGTCGAGACGGACATTTGGATATGTGTCTCTCCGCACACGGTCGCACGGTTCCTAACCCTAGGGTTAGCCTTTAAAGTGCGATAGCTCCTCCCACAAAGGTCGACACGGTCCCATCTTTTAGTATGTTATATAGCTTGTCGAGACGGACATTTGGATATGTGTCTCTCCGCACACGTCGCACGGTTCCTAACCCTAGGGTTAGCCTTTAAAGTGCGATAGCTCCTCGGTCCCATCAGAAGGTCAGAAATAAAAGTTAGTCACGTCCACGCGTAGCCATCGATAAGACGAACGCGATGATATGTGGCTCGCTTCTGGTACTCAATTTTAAGTTTAGCATTTCAACCAAAAACACATTCTTAGTGTCAAAACACTTCCGGGTTCGCTTTGCGCCCCCTTCTGGACATTTTAGACAAAACTCTCAAGAGGGAAAAAGATTCGCAGTGGCCTACTTAGTACGTAGGCAAAAGTTTTTTTTTTTTTGAATTTTTTTGTGCAATTTCAATGGCAGACAAATGGTGGCGCTGTTGCCGCTAGGAAGCTCAGAAATCAATGAGGACAACAGATTCCGAATCGGGTCGCCATTACGGAATTTTAGATGTCTCATACTTGTGTCCTGGACGTTCAGAGGCTCCTGGGTCTTATCGGTAAGATTACCGGTAATCTTGCGAACCCCCATTGCCTAACCCTAACCCTAACCCTAACCCTTTAAAGTGCGATAGCTCCTCCCACAAAGGTCGACACGGTCCCATCTTTTAGTATGTTATATAGCTTGTCGAGACGGACATTTGGATATGTGTCTCTCCGCACACGGTCGCACGGTTCCTAACCCTAGGGTTAGCCTTTAAAGTGCGATAGCTCCTCCCACAAAGGTCGACACGGTCCCATCTTTTAGTATGTTATATAGCTTGTCGAGACGGACATTTGGATATGTGTCTCTCCGCACACGGTCGCACGGTTCCTAACCCTAGGGTTAGCCTTTAAAGTGCGATAGCTCCTCCCACAAAGGTCGACACGGTCCCATCTTTTAGTATGTTATATAGCTTGTCGAGACGGACATTTGGATATGTGTCTCTCCGCACACGGTCGCACGGTTCCTAACCCTAGGGTTAGCCTTTAAAGTGCGATAGCTCCTCCCACAAAGGTCGACACGGTCCCATCTTTTAGTATGTTATATAGCTTGTCGAGACGGACATTTGGATATGTGTCTCTCCGCACACGGTCGCACGGTTCCTAACCCTAGGGTTAGCCTTTAAAGTGCGATAGCTCCTCCCACAAAGGTCGACACGGTCCCATCTTTTAGTATGTTATATAGCTTGTCGAGACGGACATTTGGATATGTGTCTCTCCGCACACGGTCGCACGGTTCCTAACCCTAGGGTTAGCCTTTAAAGTGCGATAGCTCCTCCCACAAAGGTCGACACGGTCCCATCTTTTAGTATGTTATATAGCTTGTCGAGACGGACATTTGGATATGTGTCTCTCCGCACACGGTCGCACGGTTCCTAACCCTAGGGTTAGCCTTTAAAGTGCGATAGCTCCTCCCACAAAGGTCGACACGGTCCCATCTTTTAGTATGTTATATAGCTTGTCGAGACGGACATTTGGATATGTGTCTCTCCGCACACGGTCGCACGGTTCCTAACCCTAGGGTTAGCCTTTAAAGTGCGATAGCTCCTCCCACAAAGGTCGACACGGTCCCATCTTTTAGTATGTTATATAGCTTGTCGAGACGGACATTTGGATATGTGTCTCTCCGCACACGGTCGCACGGTTCCTAACCCTAGGGTTAGCCTTTAAAGTGTGATAGCTCCTCCCACAAAGGTCGACACGGTCCCATCTTTTAGTATGTTATATAGCTTGTCGAGACGGACATTTGGATATGTGTCTCTCCGCACACGGTCGCACGGTTCCTAACCCTAGGGTTAGCCTTTAAAGTGCGATAGCTCCTCCCACAAAGGTCGACACGGTCCCATCTTTTAGTATGTTATATAGCTTGTCGAGACGGACATTTGGATATGTGTCTCTCCGCACACGGTCGCACGGTTCCTAACCCTAGGGTTAGCCTTTAAAGTGCGATAGCTCCTCCCACAAAGGTCGACACGGTCCCATCTTTTAGTATGTTATATAGCTTGTCGAGACGGACATTTGGATATGTGTCTCTCCGCACACGGTCGCACGGTTCCTAACCCTAGGGTTAGCCTTTAAAGTGCGATAGC
This sequence comes from Protomyctophum bolini, assembly GCF_963924005.1. Classification (NCBI taxonomy): domain Eukaryota; kingdom Metazoa; phylum Chordata; class Actinopteri; order Myctophiformes; family Myctophidae; genus Protomyctophum; species Protomyctophum bolini. The sequence goes on along the minus strand of NW_027665341.1, from coordinate 95,339 downwards.
TCCTCCCACAAAGGTCGACACGGTCCCATCTTTTAGTATGTTATATAGCTTGTCGAGACGGACATTTGGATATGTGTCTCTCCGCACACGGTCGCACGGTTCCTAACCCTAGGGTTAGCCTTTAAAGTGCGATAGCTCCTCCCACAAAGGTCGACACGGTCCCATCTTTTAGTATGTTATATAGCTTGTCGAGACGGACATTTGGATATGTGTCTCTCCGCACACGGTCGCACGGTTCCTAACCCTAGGGTTAGCCTTTAAAGTGCGATAGCTCCTCCCACAAAGGTCGACACGGTCCCATCTTTTAGTATGTTATATAGCTTGTCGAGACGGACATTTGGATATGTGTCTCTCCGCACACGGTCGCACGGTTCCTAACCCTAGGGTTAGCCTTTAAAGTGCGATAGCTCCTCCCACAAAGGTCGACACGGTCCCATCTTTTAGTATGTTATATAGCTTGTCGAGACGGACATTTGGATATGTGTCTCTCCGCACACGGTCGCACGGTTCCTAACCCTAGGGTTAGCCTTTAAAGTGCGATAGCTCCTCCCACAAAGGTCGACACGGTCCCATCTTTTAGTATGTTATATAGCTTGTCGAGACGGACATTTGGATATGTGTCTCTCCGCACACGGTCGCACGGTTCCTAACCCTAGGGTTAGCCTTTAAAGTGCGATAGCTCCTCCCACAAAGGTCGACACGGTCCCATCTTTTAGTATGTTATATAGCTTGTCGAGACGGACATTTGGATATGTGTCTCTCCGCACACGGTCGCACGGTTCCTAACCCTAGGGTTAGCCTTTAAAGTGCGATAGCTCCTCCCACAAAGGTCGACACGGTCCCATCTTTTAGTATGTTATATAGCTTGTCGAGACGGACATTTGGATATGTGTCTCTCCGCACACGGTCGCACGGTTCCTAACCCTAGGGTTAGCCTTTAAAGTGCGATAGCTCCTCCCACAAAGGTCGACACGGTCCCATCTTTTAGTATGTTATATAGCTTGTCGAGACGGACATTTGGATATGTGTCTCTCCGCACACGGTCGCACGGTTCCTAACCCTAGGGTTAGCCTTTAAAGTGCGATAGCTCCTCCCACAAAGGTCAGAAATAAAAGTTAGTCACGTCCACGCGTAGCCATCGATAAGACGAACGCGATGATATGTGGCTCGCTTCTGGTACTCAATTTTAAGTTTAGCATTTCAACCAAAAACACATTCTTAGTGTCAAAACACTTCCGGGTTCGCTTTGCGCCCCCTTCTGGACATTTTAGACAAAACTCTCAAGAGGGAAAAAGATTCGCAGTGGCCTACTTAGTACGTAGGCAAAAGTTTTTTTTTTTTTGAATTTTTTTGTGCAATTTCAATGGCAGACAAATGGTGGCGCTGTTGCCGCTAGGAAGCTCAGAAATCAATGAGGACAACAGATTCCGAATCGGGTCGCCATTACGGAATTTTAGATGTCTCATACTTGTGTCCTGGACGTTCAGAGGCTCCTGGGTCTTATCGGTAAGATTACCGGTAATCTTGCGAACCCCCATTGCCTAACCCTAACCCTAACCCTAACCCTTTAAAGTGCGATAGCTCCTCCCACAAAGGTCGACACGGTCCCATCTTTTAGTATGTTATATAGCTTGTCGAGACGGACATTTGGATATGTGTCTCTCCGCACACGGTCGCACGGTTCCTAACCCTAGGGTTAGCCTTTAAAGTGCGATAGCTCCTCCCACAAAGGTCGACACGGTCCCATCTTTTAGTATGTTATATAGCTTGTCGAGACGGACATTTGGATATGTGTCTCTCCGCACACGGTCGCACGGTTCCTAACCCTAGGGTTAGCCTTTAAAGTGCGATAGCTCCTCCCACAAAGGTCGACACGGTCCCATCTTTTAGTATGTTATATAGCTTGTCGAGACGGACATTTGGATATGTGTCTCTCCGCACACGGTCGCACGGTTCCTAACCCTAGGGTTAGCCTTTAAAGTGCGATAGCTCCTCCCACAAAGGTCGACACGGTCCCATCTTTTAGTATGTTATATAGCTTGTCGAGACGGACATTTGGATATGTGTCTCTCCGCACACGGTCGCACGGTTCCTAACCCTAGGGTTAGCCTTTAAAGTGCGATAGCTCCTCCCACAAAGGTCGACACGGTCCCATCTTTTAGTATGTTATATAGCTTGTCGAGACGGACATTTGGATATGTGTCTCTCCGCACACGGTCGCACGGTTCCTAACCCTAGGGTTAGCCTTTAAAGTGCGATAGCTCCTCCCACAAAGGTCGACACGGTCCCATCTTTTAGTATGTTATATAGCTTGTCGAGACGGACATTTGGATATGTGTCTCTCCGCACACGGTCGCACGGTTCCTAACCCTAGGGTTAGCCTTTAAAGTGCGATAGCTCCTCCCACAAAGGTCGACACGGTCCCATCTTTTAGTATGTTATATAGCTTGTCGAGACGGACATTTGGATATGTGTCTCTCCGCACACGGTCGCACGGTTCCTAACCCTAGGGTTAGCCTTTAAAGTGCGATAGCTCCTCCCACAAAGGTCGACACGGTCCCATCTTTTAGTATGTTATATAGCTTGTCGAGACGGACATTTGGATATGTGTCTCTCCGCACACGGTCGCACGGTTCCTAACCCTAGGGTTAGCCTTTAAAGTGCGATAGCTCCTCCCACAAAGGTCGACACGGTCCCATCTTTTAGTATGTTATATAGCTTGTCGAGACGGACATTTGGATATGTGTCTCTCCGCACACGGTCGCACGGTTCCTAACCCTAGGGTTAGCCTTTAAAGTGCGATAGCTCCTCCCACAAAGGTCGACACGGTCCCATCTTTTAGTATGTTATATAGCTTGTCGAGACGGACATTTGGATATGTGTCTCTCCGCACACGGTCGCACGGTTCCTAACCCTAGGGTTAGCCTTTAAAGTGCGATAGCTCCTCCCACAAAGGTCGACACGGTCCCATCTTTTAGTATGTTATATAGCTTGTCGAGACGGACATTTGGATATGTGTCTCTCCGCACACGGTCGCACGGTTCCTAACCCTAGGGTTAGCCTTTAAAGTGCGATAGCTCCTCCCACAAAGGTCGACACGGTCCCATCTTTTAGTATGTTATATAGCTTGTCGAGACGGACATTTGGATATGTGTCTCTCCGCACACGGTCGCACGGTTCCTAACCCTAGGGTTAGCCTTTAAAGTGCGATAGCTCCTCCCACAAAGGTCGACACGGTCCCATCTTTTAGTATGTTATATAGCTTGTCGAGACGGACATTTGGATATGTGTCTCTCCGCACACGGTCGCACGGTTCCTAACCCTAGGGTTAGCCTTTAAAGTGCGATAGCTCCTCCCACAAAGGTCGACACGGTCCCATCTTTTAGTATGTTATATAGCTTGTCGAGACGGACATTTGGATATGTGTCTCTCCGCACACGGTCGCACGGTTCCTAACCCTAGGGTTAGCCTTTAAAGTGCGATAGCTCCTCCCACAAAGGTCGACACGGTCCCATCTTTTAGTATGTTATATAGCTTGTCGAGACGGACATTTGGATATGTGTCTCTCCGCACACGGTCGCACGGTTCCTAACCCTAGGGTTAGCCTTTAAAGTGCGATAGCTCCTCCCACAAAGGTCGACACGGTCCCATCTTTTAGTATGTTATATAGCTTGTCGAGACGGACATTTGGATATGTGTCTCTCCGCACACGGTCGCACGGTTCCTAACCCTAGGGTTAGCCTTTAAAGTGCGATAGCTCCTCCCACAAAGGTCGACACGGTCCCATCTTTTAGTATGTTATATAGCTTGTCGAGACGGACATTTGGATATGTGTCTCTCCGCACACGGTCGCACGGTTCCTAACCCTAGGGTTAGCCTTTAAAGTGCGATAGCTCCTCCCACAAAGGTCGACACGGTCCCATCTTTTAGTATGTTATATAGCTTGTCGAGACGGACATTTGGATATGTGTCTCTCCGCACACGGTCGCACGGTTCCTAACCCTAGGGTTAGCCTTTAAAGTGCGATAGCTCCTCCCACAAAGGTCGACACGGTCCCATCTTTTAGTATGTTATATAGCTTGTCGAGACGGACATTTGGATATGTGTCTCTCCGCACACGGTCGCACGGTTCCTAACCCTAGGGTTAGCCTTTAAAGTGCGATAGCTCCTCCCACAAAGGTCGACACGGTCCCATCTTTTAGTATGTTATATAGCTTGTCGAGACGGACATTTGGATATGTGTCTCTCCGCACACGGTCGCACGGTTCCTAACCCTAGGGTTAGCCTTTAAAGTGCGATAGCTCCTCCCACAAAGGTCGACACGGTCCCATCTTTTAGTATGTTATATAGCTTGTCGAGACGGACATTTGGATATGTGTCTCTCCGCACACGGTCGCACGGTTCCTAACCCTAGGGTTAGCCTTTAAAGTGCGATAGCTCCTCCCACAAAGGTCGACACGGTCCCATCTTTTAGTATGTTATATAGCTTGTCGAGACGGACATTTGGATATGTGTCTCTCCGCACACGGTCGCACGGTTCCTAACCCTAGGGTTAGCCTTTAAAGTGCGATAGCTCCTCCCACAAAGGTCAGAAATAAAAGTTAGTCACGTCCACGCGTAGCCATCGATAAGACGAACGCGATGATATGTGGCTCGCTTCTGGTACTCAATTTTAAGTTTAGCATTTCAACCAAAAACACATTCTTAGTGTCAAAACACTTCCGGGTTCGCTTTGCGCCCCCTTCTGGACATTTTAGACAAAACTCTCAAGAGGGAAAAAGATTCGCAGTGGCCTACTTAGTACGTAGGCAAAAGTTTTTTTTTTTTTGAATTTTTTTGTGCAATTTCAATGGCAGACAAATGGTGGCGCTGTTGCCGCTAGGAAGCTCAGAAATCAATGAGGACAACAGATTCCGAATCGGGTCGCCATTACGGAATTTTAGATGTCTCATACTTGTGTCCTGGACGTTCAGAGGCTCCTGGGTCTTATCGGTAAGATTACCGGTAATCTTGCGAACCCCCATTGCCTAACCCTAACCCTAACCCTAACCCTTTAAAGTGCGATAGCTCCTCCCACAAAGGTCGACACGGTCCCATCTTTTAGTATGTTATATAGCTTGTCGAGACGGACATTTGGATATGTGTCTCTCCGCACACGGTCGCACGGTTCCTAACCCTAGGGTTAGCCTTTAAAGTGCGATAGCTCCTCCCACAAAGGTCGACACGGTCCCATCTTTTAGTATGTTATATAGCTTGTCGAGACGGACATTTGGATATGTGTCTCTCCGCACACGGTCGCACGGTTCCTAACCCTAGGGTTAGCCTTTAAAGTGCGATAGCTCCTCCCACAAAGGTCGACACGGTCCCATCTTTTAGTATGTTATATAGCTTGTCGAGACGGACATTTGGATATGTGTCTCTCCGCACACGGTCGCACGGTTCCTAACCCTAGGGTTAGCCTTTAAAGTGCGATAGCTCCTCCCACAAAGGTCGACACGGTCCCATCTTTTAGTATGTTATATAGCTTGTCGAGACGGACATTTGGATATGTGTCTCTCCGCACACGGTCGCACGGTTCCTAACCCTAGGGTTAGCCTTTAAAGTGCGATAGCTCCTCCCACAAAGGTCGACACGGTCCCATCTTTTAGTATGTTATATAGCTTGTCGAGACGGACATTTGGATATGTGTCTCTCCGCACACGGTCGCACGGTTCCTAACCCTAGGGTTAGCCTTTAAAGTGCGATAGCTCCTCCCACAAAGGTCGACACGGTCCCATCTTTTAGTATGTTATATAGCTTGTCGAGACGGACATTTGGATATGTGTCTCTCCGCACACGGTCGCACGGTTCCTAACCCTAGGGTTAGCCTTTAAAGTGCGATAGCTCCTCCCACAAAGGTCGACACGGTCCCATCTTTTAGTATGTTATATAGCTTGTCGAGACGGACATTTGGATATGTGTCTCTCCGCACACGGTCGCACGGTTCCTAACCCTAGGGTTAGCCTTTAAAGTGCGATAGCTCCTCCCACAAAGGTCGACACGGTCCCATCTTTTAGTATGTTATATAGCTTGTCGAGACGGACATTTGGATATGTGTCTCTCCGCACACGGTCGCACGGTTCCTAACCCTAGGGTTAGCCTTTAAAGTGCGATAGCTCCTCCCACAAAGGTCGACACGGTCCCATCTTTTAGTATGTTATATAGCTTGTCGAGACGGACATTTGGATATGTGTCTCTCCGCACACGGTCGCACGGTTCCTAACCCTAGGGTTAGCCTTTAAAGTGCGATAGCTCCTCCCACAAAGGTCGACACGGTCCCATCTTTTAGTATGTTATATAGCTTGTCGAGACGGACATTTGGATATGTGTCTCTCCGCACACGGTCGCACGGTTCCTAACCCTAGGGTTAGCCTTTAAAGTGCGATAGCTCCTCCCACAAAGGTCGACACGGTCCCATCTTTTAGTATGTTATATAGCTTGTCGAGACGGACATTTGGATATGTGTCTCTCCGCACACGGTCGCACGGTTCCTAACCCTAGGGTTAGCCTTTAAAGTGCGATAGCTCCTCCCACAAAGGTCGACACGGTCCCATCTTTTAGTATGTTATATAGCTTGTCGAGACGGACATTTGGATATGTGTCTCTCCGCACACGGTCGCACGGTTCCTAACCCTAGGGTTAGCCTTTAAAGTGCGATAGCTCCTCCCACAAAGGTCGACACGGTCCCATCTTTTAGTATGTTATATAGCTTGTCGAGACGGACATTTGGATATGTGTCTCTCCGCACACGGTCGCACGGTTCCTAACCCTAGGGTTAGCCTTTAAAGTGCGATAGCTCCTCCCACAAAGGTCGACACGGTCCCATCTTTTAGTATGTTATATAGCTTGTCGAGACGGACATTTGGATATGTGTCTCTCCGCACACGGTCGCACGGTTCCTAACCCTAGGGTTAGCCTTTAAAGTGCGATAGCTCCTCCCACAAAGGTCGACACGGTCCCATCTTTTAGTATGTTATATAGCTTGTCGAGACGGACATTTGGATATGTGTCTCTCCGCACACGGTCGCACGGTTCCTAACCCTAGGGTTAGCCTTTAAAGTGCGATAGCTCCTCCCACAAAGGTCGACACGGTCCCATCTTTTAGTATGTTATATAGCTTGTCGAGACGGACATTTGGATATGTGTCTCTCCGCACACGGTCGCACGGTTCCTAACCCTAGGGTTAGCCTTTAAAGTGCGATAGCTCCTCCCACAAAGGTCGACACGGTCCCATCTTTTAGTATGTTATATAGCTTGTCGAGACGGACATTTGGATATGTGTCTCTCCGCACACGGTCGCACGGTTCCTAACCCTAGGGTTAGCCTTTAAAGTGCGATAGCTCCTCCCACAAAGGTCAGAAATAAAAGTTAGTCACGTCCACGCGTAGCCATCGATAAGACGAACGCGATGATATGTGGCTCGCTTCTGGTACTCAATTTTAAGTTTAGCATTTCAACCAAAAACACATTCTTAGTGTCAAAACACTTCCGGGTTCGCTTTGCGCCCCCTTCTGGACATTTTAGACAAAACTCTCAAGAGGGAAAAAGATTCGCAGTGGCCTACTTAGTACGTAGGCAAAAGTTTTTTTTTTTTTGAATTTTTTTGTGCAATTTCAATGGCAGACAAATGGTGGCGCTGTTGCCGCTAGGAAGCTCAGAAATCAATGAGGACAACAGATTCCGAATCGGGTCGCCATTACGGAATTTTAGATGTCTCATACTTGTGTCCTGGACGTTCAGAGGCTCCTGGGTCTTATCGGTAAGATTACCGGTAATCTTGCGAACCCCCATTGCCTAACCCTAACCCTAACCCTAACCCTTTAAAGTGCGATAGCTCCTCCCACAAAGGTCGACACGGTCCCATCTTTTAGTATGTTATATAGCTTGTCGAGACGGACATTTGGATATGTGTCTCTCCGCACACGGTCGCACGGTTCCTAACCCTAGGGTTAGCCTTTAAAGTGCGATAGCTCCTCCCACAAAGGTCGACACGGTCCCATCTTTTAGTATGTTATATAGCTTGTCGAGACGGACATTTGGATATGTGTCTCTCCGCACACGGTCGCACGGTTCCTAACCCTAGGGTTAGCCTTTAAAGTGCGATAGCTCCTCCCACAAAGGTCGACACGGTCCCATCTTTTAGTATGTTATATAGCTTGTCGAGACGGACATTTGGATATGTGTCTCTCCGCACACGGTCGCACGGTTCCTAACCCTAGGGTTAGCCTTTAAAGTGCGATAGCTCCTCCCACAAAGGTCGACACGGTCCCATCTTTTAGTATGTTATATAGCTTGTCGAGACGGACATTTGGATATGTGTCTCTCCGCACACGGTCGCACGGTTCCTAACCCTAGGGTTAGCCTTTAAAGTGCGATAGCTCCTCCCACAAAGGTCGACACGGTCCCATCTTTTAGTATGTTATATAGCTTGTCGAGACGGACATTTGGATATGTGTCTCTCCGCACACGGTCGCACGGTTCCTAACCCTAGGGTTAGCCTTTAAAGTGCGATAGCTCCTCCCACAAAGGTCGACACGGTCCCATCTTTTAGTATGTTATATAGCTTGTCGAGACGGACATTTGGATATGTGTCTCTCCGCACACGGTCGCACGGTTCCTAACCCTAGGGTTAGCCTTTAAAGTGCGATAGCTCCTCCCACAAAGGTCGACACGGTCCCATCTTTTAGTATGTTATATAGCTTGTCGAGACGGACATTTGGATATGTGTCTCTCCGCACACGGTCGCACGGTTCCTAACCCTAGGGTTAGCCTTTAAAGTGCGATAGCTCCTCCCACAAAGGTCAGAAATAAAAGTTAGTCACGTCCACGCGTAGCCATCGATAAGACGAACGCGATGATATGTGGCTCGCTTCTGGTACTCAATTTTAAGTTTAGCATTTCAACCAAAAACACATTCTTAGTGTCAAAACACTTCCGGGTTCGCTTTGCGCCCCCTTCTGGACATTTTAGACAAAACTCTCAAGAGGGAAAAAGATTCGCAGTGGCCTACTTAGTACGTAGGCAAAAGTTTTTTTTTTTTTGAATTTTTTTGTGCAATTTCAATGGCAGACAAATGGTGGCGCTGTTGCCGCTAGGAAGCTCAGAAATCAATGAGGACAACAGATTCCGAATCGGGTCGCCATTACGGAATTTTAGATGTCTCATACTTGTGTCCTGGACGTTCAGAGGCTCCTGGGTCTTATCGGTAAGATTACCGGTAATCTTGCGAACCCCCATTGCCTAACCCTAACCCTAACCCTAACCCTTTAAAGTGCGATAGCTCCTCCCACAAAGGTCGACACGGTCCCATCTTTTAGTATGTTATATAGCTTGTCGAGACGGACATTTGGATATGTGTCTCTCCGCACACGGTCGCACGGTTCCTAACCCTAGGGTTAGCCTTTAAAGTGCGATAGCTCCTCCCACAAAGGTCGACACGGTCCCATCTTTTAGTATGTTATATAGCTTGTCGAGACGGACATTTGGATATGTGTCTCTCCGCACACGGTCGCACGGTTCCTAACCCTAGGGTTAGCCTTTAAAGTGCGATAGCTCCTCCCACAAAGGTCGACACGGTCCCATCTTTTAGTATGTTATATAGCTTGTCGAGACGGACATTTGGATATGTGTCTCTCCGCACACGGTCGCACGGTTCCTAACCCTAGGGTTAGCCTTTAAAGTGCGATAGCTCCTCCCACAAAGGTCGACACGGTCCCATCTTTTAGTATGTTATATAGCTTGTCGAGACGGACATTTGGATATGTGTCTCTCCGCACACGGTCGCACGGTTCCTAACCCTAGGGTTAGCCTTTAAAGTGCGATAGCTCCTCCCACAAAGGTCGACACGGTCCCATCTTTTAGTATGTTATATAGCTTGTCGAGACGGACATTTGGATATGTGTCTCTCCGCACACGGTCGCACGGTTCCTAACCCTAGGGTTAGCCTTTAAAGTGCGATAGCTCCTCCCACAAAGGTCGACACGGTCCCATCTTTTAGTATGTTATATAGCTTGTCGAGACGGACATTTGGATATGTGTCTCTCCGCACACGGTCGCACGGTTCCTAACCCTAGGGTTAGCCTTTAAAGTGCGATAGCTCCTCCCACAAAGGTCGACACGGTCCCATCTTTTAGTATGTTATATAGCTTGTCGAGACGGACATTTGGATATGTGTCTCTCCGCACACGGTCGCACGGTTCCTAACCCTAGGGTTAGCCTTTAAAGTGCAATAGCTCCTCCCACAAAGGTCGACACGGTCCCATCTTTTAGTATGTTATATAGCTTGTCGAGACGGACATTTGGATATGTGTCTCTCCGCACACGGTCGCACGGTTCCTAACCCTAGGGTTAGCCTTTAAAGTGCGATAGCTCCTCCCACAAAGGTCGACACGGTCCCATCTTTTAGTATGTTATATAGCTTGTCGAGACGGACATTTGGATATGTGTCTCTCCGCACACGGTCGCACGGTTCCTAACCCTAGGGTTAGCCTTTAAAGTGCGATAGCTCCTCCCACAAAGGTCGACACGGTCCCATCTTTTAGTATGTTATATAGCTTGTCGAGACGGACATTTGGATATGTGTCTCTCCGCACACGGTCGCACGGTTCCTAACCCTAGGGTTAGCCTTTAAAGTGCGATAGCTCCTCCCACAAAGGTCGACACGGTCCCATCTTTTAGTATGTTATATAGCTTGTCGAGACGGACATTTGGATATGTGTCTCTCCGCACACGGTCGCACGGTTCCTAACCCTAGGGTTAGCCTTTAAAGTGCGATAGCTCCTCCCACAAAGGTCGACACGGTCCCATCTTTTAGTATGTTATATAGCTTGTCGAGACGGACATTTGGATATGTGTCTCTCCGCACACGGTCGCACGGTTCCTAACCCTAGGGTTAGCCTTTAAAGTGCGATAGCTCCTCCCACAAAGGTCGACACGGTCCCATCTTTTAGTATGTTATATAGCTTGTCGAGACGGACATTTGGATATGTGTCTCTCCGCACACGGTCGCACGGTTCCTAACCCTAGGGTTAGCCTTTAAAGTGCGATAGCTCCTCCCACAAAGGTCGACACGGTCCCATCTTTTAGTATGTTATATAGCTTGTCGAGACGGACATTTGGATATGTGTCTCTCCGCACACGGTCGCACGGTTCCTAACCCTAGGGTTAGCCTTTAAAGTGCGATAGCTCCTCCCACAAAGGTCGACACGGTCCCATCTTTTAGTATGTTATATAGCTTGTCGAGACGGACATTTGGATATGTGTCTCTCCGCACACGGTCGCACGGTTCCTAACCCTAGGGTTAGCCTTTAAAGTGCGATAGCTCCTCCCACAAAGGTCGACACGGTCCCATCTTTTAGTATGTTATATAGCTTGTCGAGACGGACATTTGGATATGTGTCTCTCCGCACACGGTCGCACGGTTCCTAACCCTAGGGTTAGCCTTTAAAGTGCGATAGCTCCTCCCACAAAGGTCGACACGGTCCCATCTTTTAGTATGTTATATAGCTTGTCGAGACGGACATTTGGATATGTGTCTCTCCGCACACGGTCGCACGGTTCCTAACCCTAGGGTTAGCCTTTAAAGTGCGATAGCTCCTCCCACAAAGGTCGACACGGTCCCATCTTTTAGTATGTTATATAGCTTGTCGAGACGGACATTTGGATATGTGTCTCTCCGCACACGGTCGCACGGTTCCTAACCCTAGGGTTAGCCTTTAAAGTGCGATAGCTCCTCCCACAAAGGTCGACACGGTCCCATCTTTTAGTATGTTATATAGCTTGTCGAGACGGACATTTGGATATGTGTCTCTCCGCACACGGTCGCACGGTTCCTAACCCTAGGGTTAGCCTTTAAAGTGCGATAGCTCCTCCCACAAAGGTCGACACGGTCCCATCTTTTAGTATGTTATATAGCTTGTCGAGACGGACATTTGGATATGTGTCTCTCCGCACACGGTCGCACGGTTCCTAACCCTAGGGTTAGCCTTTAAAGTGCGATAGCTCCTCCCACAAAGGTCGACACGGTCCCATCTTTTAGTATGTTATATAGCTTGTCGAGACGGACATTTGGATATGTGTCTCTCCGCACACGGTCGCACGGTTCCTAACCCTAGGGTTAGCCTTTAAAGTGCGATAGCTCCTCCCACAAAGGTCGACACGGTCCCATCTTTTAGTATGTTATATAGCTTGTCGAGACGGACATTTGGATATGTGTCTCTCCGCACACGGTCGCACGGTTCCTAACCCTAGGGTTAGCCTTTAAAGTGCGATAGCTCCTCCCACAAAGGTCGACACGGTCCCATCTTTTAGTATGTTATATAGCTTGTCGAGACGGACATTTGGATATGTGTCTCTCCGCACACGGTCGCACGGTTCCTAACCCTAGGGTTAGCCTTTAAAGTGCGATAGCTCCTCCCACAAAGGTCGACACGGTCCCATCTTTTAGTATGTTATATAGCTTGTCGAGACGGACATTTGGATATGTGTCTCTCCGCACACGGTCGCACGGTTCCTAACCCTAGGGTTAGCCTTTAAAGTGCGATAGCTCCTCCCACAAAGGTCGACACGGTCCCATCTTTTAGTATGTTATATAGCTTGTCGAGACGGACATTTGGATATGTGTCTCTCCGCACACGGTCGCACGGTTCCTAACCCTAGGGTTAGCCTTTAAAGTGCGATAGCTCCTCCCACAAAGGTCGACACGGTCCCATCTTTTAGTATGTTATATAGCTTGTCGAGACGGACATTTGGATATGTGTCTCTCCGCACACGGTCGCACGGTTCCTAACCCTAGGGTTAGCCTTTAAAGTGCGATAGCTCCTCCCACAAAGGTCGACACGGTCCCATCTTTTAGTATGTTATATAGCTTGTCGAGACGGACATTTGGATATGTGTCTCTCCGCACACGGTCGCACGGTTCCTAACCCTAGGGTTAGCCTTTAAAGTGCGATAGCTCCTCCCACAAAGGTCAGAAATAAAAGTTAGTCACGTCCACGCGTAGCCATCGATAAGACGAACGCGATGATATGTGGCTCGCTTCTGGTACTCAATTTTAAGTTTAGCATTTCAACCAAAAACACATTCTTAGTGTCAAAACACTTCCGGGTTCGCTTTGCGCCCCCTTCTGGACATTTTAGACAAAACTCTCAAGAGGGAAAAAGATTCGCAGTGGCCTACTTAGTACGTAGGCAAAATTTTTTTTTTTTTGAATTTTTTTGTGCAATTTCAATGGCAGACAAATGGTGGCGCTGTTGCCGCTAGGAAGCTCAGAAATCAATGAGGACAACAGATTCCGAATCGGGTCGCCATTACGGAATTTTAGATGTCTCATACTTGTGTCCTGGACGTTCAGAGGCTCCTGGGTCTTATCGGTAAGATTACCGGTAATCTTGCGAACCCCCATTGCCTAACCCTAACCCTAACCCTAACCCTTTAAAGTGCGATAGCTCCTCCCACAAAGGTCGACACGGTCCCATCTTTTAGTATGTTATATAGCTTGTCGAGACGGACATTTGGATATGTGTCTCTCCGCACACGGTCGCACGGTTCCTAACCCTAGGGTTAGCCTTTAAAGTGCGATAGCTCCTCCCACAAAGGTCGACACGGTCCCATCTTTTAGTATGTTATATAGCTTGTCGAGACGGACATTTGGATATGTGTCTCTCCGCACACGGTCGCACGGTTCCTAACCCTAGGGTTAGCCTTTAAAGTGCGATAGCTCCTCCCACAAAGGTCGACACGGTCCCATCTTTTAGTATGTTATATAGCTTGTCGAGACGGACATTTGGATATGTGTCTCTCCGCACACGGTCGCACGGTTCCTAACCCTAGGGTTAGCCTTTAAAGTGCGATAGCTCCTCCCACAAAGGTCGACACGGTCCCATCTTTTAGTATGTTATATAGCTTGTCGAGACGGACATTTGGATATGTGTCTCTCCGCACACGGTCGCACGGTTCCTAACCCTAGGGTTAGCCTTTAAAGTGCGATAGCTCCTCCCACAAAGGTCGACACGGTCCCATCTTTTAGTATGTTATATAGCTTGTCGAGACGGACATTTGGATATGTGTCTCTCCGCACACGGTCGCACGGTTCCTAACCCTAGGGTTAGCCTTTAAAGTGCGATAGCTCCTCCCACAAAGGTCGACACGGTCCCATCTTTTAGTATGTTATATAGCTTGTCGAGACGGACATTTGGATATGTGTCTCTCCGCACACGGTCGCACGGTTCCTAACCCTAGGGTTAGCCTTTAAAGTGCGATAGCTCCTCCCACAAAGGTCAGAAATAAAAGTTAGTCACGTCCACGCGTAGCCATCGATAAGACGAACGCGATGATATGTGGCTCGCTTCTGGTACTCAATTTTAAGTTTAGCATTTCAACCAAAAACACATTCTTAGTGTCAAAACACTTCCGGGTTCGCTTTGCGCCCCCTTCTGGACATTTTAGACAAAACTCTCAAGAGGGAAAAAGATTCGCAGTGGCCTACTTAGTACGTAGGCAAAAGTTTTTTTTTTTTTGAATTTTTTTGTGCAATTTCAATGGCAGACAAATGGTGGCGCTGTTGCCGCTAGGAAGCTCAGAAATCAATGAGGACAACAGATTCCGAATCGGGTCGCCATTACGGAATTTTAGATGTCTCATACTTGTGTCCTGGACGTTCAGAGGCTCCTGGGTCTTATCGGTAAGATTACCGGTAATCTTGCGAACCCCCATTGCCTAACCCTAACCCTAACCCTAACCCTTTAAAGTGCGATAGCTCCTCCCACAAAGGTCGACACGGTCCCATCTTTTAGTATGTTATATAGCTTGTCGAGACGGACATTTGGATATGTGTCTCTCCGCACACGGTCGCACGGTTCCTAACCCTAGGGTTAGCCTTTAAAGTGCGATAGCTCCTCCCACAAAGGTCGACACGGTCCCATCTTTTAGTATGTTATATAGCTTGTCGAGACGGACATTTGGATATGTGTCTCTCCGCACACGGTCGCACGGTTCCTAACCCTAGGGTTAGCCTTTAAAGTGCGATAGCTCCTCCCACAAAGGTCGACACGGTCCCATCTTTTAGTATGTTATATAGCTTGTCGAGACGGACATTTGGATATGTGTCTCTCCGCACACGGTCGCACGGTTCCTAACCCTAGGGTTAGCCTTTAAAGTGCGATAGCTCCTCCCACAAAGGTCGACACGGTCCCATCTTTTAGTATGTTATATAGCTTGTCGAGACGGACATTTGGATATGTGTCTCTCCGCACACGGTCGCACGGTTCCTAACCCTAGGGTTAGCCTTTAAAGTGCGATAGCTCCTCCCACAAAGGTCGACACGGTCCCATCTTTTAGTATGTTATATAGCTTGTCGAGACGGACATTTGGATATGTGTCTCTCCGCACACGGTCGCACGGTTCCTAACCCTAGGGTTAGCCTTTAAAGTGCGATAGCTCCTCCCACAAAGGTCAGAAATAAAAGTTAGTCACGTCCACGCGTAGCCATCGATAAGACGAACGCGATGATATGTGGCTCGCTTCTGGTACTCAATTTTAAGTTTAGCATTTCAACCAAAAACACATTCTTAGTGTCAAAACACTTCCGGGTTCGCTTTGCGCCCCCTTCTGGACATTTTAGACAAAACTCTCAAGAGGGAAAAAGATTCGCAGTGGCCTACTTAGTACGTAGGCAAAAGTTTTTTTTTTTTTGAATTTTTTTGTGCAATTTCAATGGCAGACAAATGGTGGCGCTGTTGCCGCTAGGAAGCTCAGAAATCAATGAGGACAACAGATTCCGAATCGGGTCGCCATTACGGAATTTTAGATGTCTCATACTTGTGTCCTGGACGTTCAGAGGCTCCTGGGTCTTATCGGTAAGATTACCGGTAATCTTGCGAACCCCCATTGCCTAACCCTAACCCTAACCCTAACCCTTTAAAGTGCGATAGCTCCTCCCACAAAGGTCGACACGGTCCCATCTTTTAGTATGTTATATAGCTTGTCGAGACGGACATTTGGATATGTGTCTCTCCGCACACGGTCGCACGGTTCCTAACCCTAGGGTTAGCCTTTAAAGTGCGATAGCTCCTCCCACAAAGGTCGACACGGTCCCATCTTTTAGTATGTTATATAGCTTGTCGAGACGGACATTTGGATATGTGTCTCTCCGCACACGGTCGCACGGTTCCTAACCCTAGGGTTAGCCTTTAAAGTGCGATAGCTCCTCCCACAAAGGTCGACACGGTCCCATCTTTTAGTATGTTATATAGCTTGTCGAGACGGACATTTGGATATGTGTCTCTCCGCACACGGTCGCACGGTTCCTAACCCTAGGGTTAGCCTTTAAAGTGCGATAGCTCCTCCCACAAAGGTCAGAAATAAAAGTTAGTCACGTCCACGCGTAGCCATCGATAAGACGAACGCGATGATATGTGGCTCGCTTCTGGTACTCAATTTTAAGTTTAGCATTTCAACCAAAAACACATTCTTAGTGTCAAAACACTTCCGGGTTCGCTTTGCGCCCCCTTCTGGACATTTTAGACAAAACTCTCAAGAGGGAAAAAGATTCGCAGTGGCCTACTTAGTACGTAGGCAAAAGTTTTTTTTTTTTTGAATTTTTTTGTGCAATTTCAATGGCAGACAAATGGTGGCGCTGTTGCCGCTAGGAAGCTCAGAAATCAATGAGGACAACAGATTCCGAATCGGGTCGCCATTACGGAATTTTAGATGTCTCATACTTGTGTCCTGGACGTTCAGAGGCTCCTGGGTCTTATCGGTAAGATTACCGGTAATCTTGCGAACCCCCATTGCCTAACCCTAACCCTAACCCTAACCCTTTAAAGTGCGATAGCTCCTCCCACAAAGGTCGACACGGTCCCATCTTTTAGTATGTTATATAGCTTGTCGAGACGGACATTTGGATATGTGTCTCTCCGCACACGGTCGCACGGTTCCTAACCCTAGGGTTAGCCTTTAAAGTGCGATAGCTCCTCCCACAAAGGTCGACACGGTCCCATCTTTTAGTATGTTATATAGCTTG
Organism: Protomyctophum bolini; assembly: GCF_963924005.1. Classification (NCBI taxonomy): domain Eukaryota; kingdom Metazoa; phylum Chordata; class Actinopteri; order Myctophiformes; family Myctophidae; genus Protomyctophum; species Protomyctophum bolini. Next base: position 78,280 of record NW_027665341.1, on the reverse strand, counting down.
TCGAGACGGACATTTGGATATGTGTCTCTCCGCACACGGTCGCACGGTTCCTAACCCTAGGGTTAGCCTTTAAAGTGCGATAGCTCCTCCCACAAAGGTCGACACGGTCCCATCTTTTAGTATGTTATATAGCTTGTCGAGACGGACATTTGGATATGTGTCTCTCCGCACACGGTCGCACGGTTCCTAACCCTAGGGTTAGCCTTTAAAGTGCGATAGCTCCTCCCACAAAGGTCGACACGGTCCCATCTTTTAGTATGTTATATAGCTTGTCGAGACGGACATTTGGATATGTGTCTCTCCGCACACGGTCGCACGGTTCCTAACCCTAGGGTTAGCCTTTAAAGTGCGATAGCTCCTCCCACAAAGGTCGACACGGTCCCATCTTTTAGTATGTTATATAGCTTGTCGAGACGGACATTTGGATATGTGTCTCTCCGCACACGGTCGCACGGTTCCTAACCCTAGGGTTAGCCTTTAAAGTGCGATAGCTCCTCCCACAAAGGTCAGAAATAAAAGTTAGTCACGTCCACGCGTAGCCATCGATAAGACGAACGCGATGATATGTGGCTCGCTTCTGGTACTCAATTTTAAGTTTAGCATTTCAACCAAAAACACATTCTTAGTGTCAAAACACTTCCGGGTTCGCTTTGCGCCCCCTTCTGGACATTTTAGACAAAACTCTCAAGAGGGAAAAAGATTCGCAGTGGCCTACTTAGTACGTAGGCAAAAGTTTTTTTTTTTTTGAATTTTTTTGTGCAATTTCAATGGCAGACAAATGGTGGCGCTGTTGCCGCTAGGAAGCTCAGAAATCAATGAGGACAACAGATTCCGAATCGGGTCGCCATTACGGAATTTTAGATGTCTCATACTTGTGTCCTGGACGTTCAGAGGCTCCTGGGTCTTATCGGTAAGATTACCGGTAATCTTGCGAACCCCCATTGCCTAACCCTAACCCTAACCCTAACCCTTTAAAGTGCGATAGCTCCTCCCACAAAGGTCGACACGGTCCCATCTTTTAGTATGTTATATAGCTTGTCGAGACGGACATTTGGATATGTGTCTCTCCGCACACGGTCGCACGGTTCCTAACCCTAGGGTTAGCCTTTAAAGTGCGATAGCTCCTCCCACAAAGGTCGACACGGTCCCATCTTTTAGTATGTTATATAGCTTGTCGAGACGGACATTTGGATATGTGTCTCTCCGCACACGGTCGCACGGTTCCTAACCCTAGGGTTAGCCTTTAAAGTGCGATAGCTCCTCCCACAAAGGTCGACACGGTCCCATCTTTTAGTATGTTATATAGCTTGTCGAGACGGACATTTGGATATGTGTCTCTCCGCACACGGTCGCACGGTTCCTAACCCTAGGGTTAGCCTTTAAAGTGCGATAGCTCCTCCCACAAAGGTCAGAAATAAAAGTTAGTCACGTCCACGCGTAGCCATCGATAAGACGAACGCGATGATATGTGGCTCGCTTCTGGTACTCAATTTTAAGTTTAGCATTTCAACCAAAAACACATTCTTAGTGTCAAAACACTTCCGGGTTCGCTTTGCGCCCCCTTCTGGACATTTTAGACAAAACTCTCAAGAGGGAAAAAGATTCGCAGTGGCCTACTTAGTACGTAGGCAAAAGTTTTTTTTTTTTTGAATTTTTTTGTGCAATTTCAATGGCAGACAAATGGTGGCGCTGTTGCCGCTAGGAAGCTCAGAAATCAATGAGGACAACAGATTCCGAATCGGGTCGCCATTACGGAATTTTAGATGTCTCATACTTGTGTCCTGGACGTTCAGAGGCTCCTGGGTCTTATCGGTAAGATTACCGGTAATCTTGCGAACCCCCATTGCCTAACCCTAACCCTAACCCTAACCCTTTAAAGTGCGATAGCTCCTCCCACAAAGGTCGACACGGTCCCATCTTTTAGTATGTTATATAGCTTGTCGAGACGGACATTTGGATATGTGTCTCTCCGCACACGGTCGCACGGTTCCTAACCCTAGGGTTAGCCTTTAAAGTGCGATAGCTCCTCCCACAAAGGTCGACACGGTCCCATCTTTTAGTATGTTATATAGCTTGTCGAGACGGACATTTGGATATGTGTCTCTCCGCACACGGTCGCACGGTTCCTAACCCTAGGGTTAGCCTTTAAAGTGCGATAGCTCCTCCCACAAAGGTCGACACGGTCCCATCTTTTAGTATGTTATATAGCTTGTCGAGACGGACATTTGGATATGTGTCTCTCCGCACACGGTCGCACGGTTCCTAACCCTAGGGTTAGCCTTTAAAGTGCGATAGCTCCTCCCACAAAGGTCGACACGGTCCCATCTTTTAGTATGTTATATAGCTTGTCGAGACGGACATTTGGATATGTGTCTCTCCGCACACGGTCGCACGGTTCCTAACCCTAGGGTTAGCCTTTAAAGTGCGATAGCTCCTCCCACAAAGGTCGACACGGTCCCATCTTTTAGTATGTTATATAGCTTGTCGAGACGGACATTTGGATATGTGTCTCTCCGCACACGGTCGCACGGTTCCTAACCCTAGGGTTAGCCTTTAAAGTGCGATAGCTCCTCCCACAAAGGTCGACACGGTCCCATCTTTTAGTATGTTATATAGCTTGTCGAGACGGACATTTGGATATGTGTCTCTCCGCACACGGTCGCACGGTTCCTAACCCTAGGGTTAGCCTTTAAAGTGCGATAGCTCCTCCCACAAAGGTCGACACGGTCCCATCTTTTAGTATGTTATATAGCTTGTCGAGACGGACATTTGGATATGTGTCTCTCCGCACACGGTCGCACGGTTCCTAACCCTAGGGTTAGCCTTTAAAGTGCGATAGCTCCTCCCACAAAGGTCGACACGGTCCCATCTTTTAGTATGTTATATAGCTTGTCGAGACGGACATTTGGATATGTGTCTCTCCGCACACGGTCGCACGGTTCCTAACCCTAGGGTTAGCCTTTAAAGTGCGATAGCTCCTCCCACAAAGGTCGACACGGTCCCATCTTTTAGTATGTTATATAGCTTGTCGAGACGGACATTTGGATATGTGTCTCTCCGCACACGGTCGCACGGTTCCTAACCCTAGGGTTAGCCTTTAAAGTGCGATAGCTCCTCCCACAAAGGTCGACACGGTCCCATCTTTTAGTATGTTATATAGCTTGTCGAGACGGACATTTGGATATGTGTCTCTCCGCACACGGTCGCACGGTTCCTAACCCTAGGGTTAGCCTTTAAAGTGCGATAGCTCCTCCCACAAAGGTCGACACGGTCCCATCTTTTAGTATGTTATATAGCTTGTCGAGACGGACATTTGGATATGTGTCTCTCCGCACACGGTCGCACGGTTCCTAACCCTAGGGTTAGCCTTTAAAGTGCGATAGCTCCTCCCACAAAGGTCGACACGGTCCCATCTTTTAGTATGTTATATAGCTTGTCGAGACGGACATTTGGATATGTGTCTCTCCGCACACGGTCGCACGGTTCCTAACCCTAGGGTTAGCCTTTAAAGTGCGATAGCTCCTCCCACAAAGGTCGACACGGTCCCATCTTTTAGTATGTTATATAGCTTGTCGAGACGGACATTTGGATATGTGTCTCTCCGCACACGGTCGCACGGTTCCTAACCCTAGGGTTAGCCTTTAAAGTGCGATAGCTCCTCCCACAAAGGTCGACACGGTCCCATCTTTTAGTATGTTATATAGCTTGTCGAGACGGACATTTGGATATGTGTCTCTCCGCACACGGTCGCACGGTTCCTAACCCTAGGGTTAGCCTTTAAAGTGCGATAGCTCCTCCCACAAAGGTCGACACGGTCCCATCTTTTAGTATGTTATATAGCTTGTCGAGACGGACATTTGGATATGTGTCTCTCCGCACACGGTCGCACGGTTCCTAACCCTAGGGTTAGCCTTTAAAGTGCGATAGCTCCTCCCACAAAGGTCGACACGGTCCCATCTTTTAGTATGTTATATAGCTTGTCGAGACGGACATTTGGATATGTGTCTCTCCGCACACGGTCGCACGGTTCCTAACCCTAGGGTTAGCCTTTAAAGTGCGATAGCTCCTCCCACAAAGGTCGACACGGTCCCATCTTTTAGTATGTTATATAGCTTGTCGAGACGGACATTTGGATATGTGTCTCTCCGCACACGGTCGCACGGTTCCTAACCCTAGGGTTAGCCTTTAAAGTGCGATAGCTCCTCCCACAAAGGTCGACACGGTCCCATCTTTTAGTATGTTATATAGCTTGTCGAGACGGACATTTGGATATGTGTCTCTCCGCACACGGTCGCACGGTTCCTAACCCTAGGGTTAGCCTTTAAAGTGCGATAGCTCCTCCCACAAAGGTCGACACGGTCCCATCTTTTAGTATGTTATATAGCTTGTCGAGACGGACATTTGGATATGTGTCTCTCCGCACACGGTCGCACGGTTCCTAACCCTAGGGTTAGCCTTTAAAGTGCGATAGCTCCTCCCACAAAGGTCGACACGGTCCCATCTTTTAGTATGTTATATAGCTTGTCGAGACGGACATTTGGATATGTGTCTCTCCGCACACGGTCGCACGGTTCCTAACCCTAGGGTTAGCCTTTAAAGTGCGATAGCTCCTCCCACAAAGGTCGACACGGTCCCATCTTTTAGTATGTTATATAGCTTGTCGAGACGGACATTTGGATATGTGTCTCTCCGCACACGGTCGCACGGTTCCTAACCCTAGGGTTAGCCTTTAAAGTGCGATAGCTCCTCCCACAAAGGTCGACACGGTCCCATCTTTTAGTATGTTATATAGCTTGTCGAGACGGACATTTGGATATGTGTCTCTCCGCACACGGTCGCACGGTTCCTAACCCTAGGGTTAGCCTTTAAAGTGCGATAGCTCCTCCCACAAAGGTCGACACGGTCCCATCTTTTAGTATGTTATATAGCTTGTCGAGACGGACATTTGGATATGTGTCTCTCCGCACACGGTCGCACGGTTCCTAACCCTAGGGTTAGCCTTTAAAGTGCGATAGCTCCTCCCACAAAGGTCGACACGGTCCCATCTTTTAGTATGTTATATAGCTTGTCGAGACGGACATTTGGATATGTGTCTCTCCGCACACGGTCGCACGGTTCCTAACCCTAGGGTTAGCCTTTAAAGTGCGATAGCTCCTCCCACAAAGGTCGACACGGTCCCATCTTTTAGTATGTTATATAGCTTGTCGAGACGGACATTTGGATATGTGTCTCTCCGCACACGGTCGCACGGTTCCTAACCCTAGGGTTAGCCTTTAAAGTGCGATAGCTCCTCCCACAAAGGTCGACACGGTCCCATCTTTTAGTATGTTATATAGCTTGTCGAGACGGACATTTGGATATGTGTCTCTCCGCACACGGTCGCACGGTTCCATACCTAGGGTTAGCCTTTAAAGTGCGATAGCTCCTCCCACAAAGGTCGACACGGTCCCATCTTTTAGTATGTTATATAGCTTGTCGAGACGGACATTTGGATATGTGTCTCTCCGCACACGGTCGCACGGTTCCTAACCCTAGGGTTAGCCTTTAAAGTGCGATAGCTCCTCCCACAAAGGTCGACACGGTCCCATCTTTTAGTATGTTATATAGCTTGTCGAGACGGACATTTGGATATGTGTCTCTCCGCACACGGTCGCACGGTTCCTAACCCTAGGGTTAGCCTTTAAAGTGCGATAGCTCCTCCCACAAAGGTCGACACGGTCCCATCTTTTAGTATGTTATATAGCTTGTCGAGACGGACATTTGGATATGTGTCTCTCCGCACACGGTCGCACGGTTCCTAACCCTAGGGTTAGCCTTTAAAGTGCGATAGCTCCTCCCACAAAGGTCGACACGGTCCCATCTTTTAGTATGTTATATAGCTTGTCGAGACGGACATTTGGATATGTGTCTCTCCGCACACGGTCGCACGGTTCCTAACCCTAGGGTTAGCCTTTAAAGTGCGATAGCTCCTCCCACAAAGGTCAGAAATAAAAGTTAGTCACGTCCACGCGTAGCCATCGATAAGACGAACGCGATGATATGTGGCTCGCTTCTGGTACTCAATTTTAAGTTTAGCATTTCAACCAAAAACACATTCTTAGTGTCAAAACACTTCCGGGTTCGCTTTGCGCCCCCTTCTGGACATTTTAGACAAAACTCTCAAGAGGGAAAAAGATTCGCAGTGGCCTACTTAGTACGTAGGCAAAAGTTTTTTTTTTTTTGAATTTTTTTGTGCAATTTCAATGGCAGACAAATGGTGGCGCTGTTGCCGCTAGGAAGCTCAGAAATCAATGAGGACAACAGATTCCGAATCGGGTCGCCATTACGGAATTTTAGATGTCTCATACTTGTGTCCTGGACGTTCAGAGGCTCCTGGGTCTTATCGGTAAGATTACCGGTAATCTTGCGAACCCCCATTGCCTAACCCTAACCCTAACCCTAACCCTTTAAAGTGCGATAGCTCCTCCCACAAAGGTCGACACGGTCCCATCTTTTAGTATGTTATATAGCTTGTCGAGACGGACATTTGGATATGTGTCTCTCCGCACACGGTCGCACGGTTCCTAACCCTAGGGTTAGCCTTTAAAGTGCGATAGCTCCTCCCACAAAGGTCGACACGGTCCCATCTTTTAGTATGTTATATAGCTTGTCGAGACGGACATTTGGATATGTGTCTCTCCGCACACGGTCGCACGGTTCCTAACCCTAGGGTTAGCCTTTAAAGTGCGATAGCTCCTCCCACAAAGGTCGACACGGTCCCATCTTTTAGTATGTTATATAGCTTGTCGAGACGGACATTTGGATATGTGTCTCTCCGCACACGGTCGCACGGTTCCTAACCCTAGGGTTAGCCTTTAAAGTGCGATAGCTCCTCCCACAAAGGTCGACACGGTCCCATCTTTTAGTATGTTATATAGCTTGTCGAGACGGACATTTGGATATGTGTCTCTCCGCACACGGTCGCACGGTTCCTAACCCTAGGGTTAGCCTTTAAAGTGCGATAGCTCCTCCCACAAAGGTCGACACGGTCCCATCTTTTAGTATGTTATATAGCTTGTCGAGACGGACATTTGGATATGTGTCTCTCCGCACACGGTCGCACGGTTCCTAACCCTAGGGTTAGCCTTTAAAGTGCGATAGCTCCTCCCACAAAGGTCGACACGGTCCCATCTTTTAGTATGTTATATAGCTTGTCGAGACGGACATTTGGATATGTGTCTCTCCGCACACGGTCGCACGGTTCCTAACCCTAGGGTTAGCCTTTAAAGTGCGATAGCTCCTCCCACAAAGGTCGACACGGTCCCATCTTTTAGTATGTTATATAGCTTGTCGAGACGGACATTTGGATATGTGTCTCTCCGCACACGGTCGCACGGTTCCTAACCCTAGGGTTAGCCTTTAAAGTGCGATAGCTCCTCCCACAAAGGTCGACACGGTCCCATCTTTTAGTATGTTATATAGCTTGTCGAGACGGACATTTGGATATGTGTCTCTCCGCACACGGTCGCACGGTTCCTAACCCTAGGGTTAGCCTTTAAAGTGCGATAGCTCCTCCCACAAAGGTCGACACGGTCCCATCTTTTAGTATGTTATATAGCTTGTCGAGACGGACATTTGGATATGTGTCTCTCCGCACACGGTCGCACGGTTCCTAACCCTAGGGTTAGCCTTTAAAGTGCGATAGCTCCTCCCACAAAGGTCGACACGGTCCCATCTTTTAGTATGTTATATAGCTTGTCGAGACGGACATTTGGATATGTGTCTCTCCGCACACGGTCGCACGGTTCCTAACCCTAGGGTTAGCCTTTAAAGTGCGATAGCTCCTCCCACAAAGGTCGACACGGTCCCATCTTTTAGTATGTTATATAGCTTGTCGAGACGGACATTTGGATATGTGTCTCTCCGCACACGGTCGCACGGTTCCTAACCCTAGGGTTAGCCTTTAAAGTGCGATAGCTCCTCCCACAAAGGTCGACACGGTCCCATCTTTTAGTATGTTATATAGCTTGTCGAGACGGACATTTGGATATGTGTCTCTCCGCACACGGTCGCACGGTTCCTAACCCTAGGGTTAGCCTTTAAAGTGCGATAGCTCCTCCCACAAAGGTCGACACGGTCCCATCTTTTAGTATGTTATATAGCTTGTCGAGACGGACATTTGGATATGTGTCTCTCCGCACACGGTCGCACGGTTCCTAACCCTAGGGTTAGCCTTTAAAGTGCGATAGCTCCTCCCACAAAGGTCGACACGGTCCCATCTTTTAGTATGTTATATAGCTTGTCGAGACGGACATTTGGATATGTGTCTCTCCGCACACGGTCGCACGGTTCCTAACCCTAGGGTTAGCCTTTAAAGTGCGATAGCTCCTCCCACAAAGGTCGACACGGTCCCATCTTTTAGTATGTTATATAGCTTGTCGAGACGGACATTTGGATATGTGTCTCTCCGCACACGGTCGCACGGTTCCTAACCCTAGGGTTAGCCTTTAAAGTGCGATAGCTCCTCCCACAAAGGTCGACACGGTCCCATCTTTTAGTATGTTATATAGCTTGTCGAGACGGACATTTGGATATGTGTCTCTCCGCACACGGTCGCACGGTTCCTAACCCTAGGGTTAGCCTTTAAAGTGCGATAGCTCCTCCCACAAAGGTCGACACGGTCCCATCTTTTAGTATGTTATATAGCTTGTCGAGACGGACATTTGGATATGTGTCTCTCCGCACACGGTCGCACGGTTCCTAACCCTAGGGTTAGCCTTTAAAGTGCGATAGCTCCTCCCACAAAGGTCGACACGGTCCCATCTTTTAGTATGTTATATAGCTTGTCGAGACGGACATTTGGATATGTGTCTCTCCGCACACGGTCGCACGGTTCCTAACCCTAGGGTTAGCCTTTAAAGTGCGATAGCTCCTCCCACAAAGGTCGACACGGTCCCATCTTTTAGTATGTTATATAGCTTGTCGAGACGGACATTTGGATATGTGTCTCTCCGCACACGGTCGCACGGTTCCTAACCCTAGGGTTAGCCTTTAAAGTGCGATAGCTCCTCCCACAAAGGTCGACACGGTCCCATCTTTTAGTATGTTATATAGCTTGTCGAGACGGACATTTGGATATGTGTCTCTCCGCACACGGTCGCACGGTTCCATACCTAGGGTTAGCCTTTAAAGTGCGATAGCTCCTCCCACAAAGGTCGACACGGTCCCATCTTTTAGTATGTTATATAGCTTGTCGAGACGGACATTTGGATATGTGTCTCTCCGCACACGGTCGCACGGTTCCTAACCCTAGGGTTAGCCTTTAAAGTGCGATAGCTCCTCCCACAAAGGTCGACACGGTCCCATCTTTTAGTATGTTATATAGCTTGTCGAGACGGACATTTGGATATGTGTCTCTCCGCACACGGTCGCACGGTTCCTAACCCTAGGGTTAGCCTTTAAAGTGCGATAGCTCCTCCCACAAAGGTCGACACGGTCCCATCTTTTAGTATGTTATATAGCTTGTCGAGACGGACATTTGGATATGTGTCTCTCCGCACACGGTCGCACGGTTCCTAACCCTAGGGTTAGCCTTTAAAGTGCGATAGCTCCTCCCACAAAGGTCGACACGGTCCCATCTTTTAGTATGTTATATAGCTTGTCGAGACGGACATTTGGATATGTGTCTCTCCGCACACGGTCGCACGGTTCCTAACCCTAGGGTTAGCCTTTAAAGTGCGATAGCTCCTCCCACAAAGGTCAGAAATAAAAGTTAGTCACGTCCACGCGTAGCCATCGATAAGACGAACGCGATGATATGTGGCTCGCTTCTGGTACTCAATTTTAAGTTTAGCATTTCAACCAAAAACACATTCTTAGTGTCAAAACACTTCCGGGTTCGCTTTGCGCCCCCTTCTGGACATTTTAGACAAAACTCTCAAGAGGGAAAAAGATTCGCAGTGGCCTACTTAGTACGTAGGCAAAAGTTTTTTTTTTTTTGAATTTTTTTGTGCAATTTCAATGGCAGACAAATGGTGGCGCTGTTGCCGCTAGGAAGCTCAGAAATCAATGAGGACAACAGATTCCGAATCGGGTCGCCATTACGGAATTTTAGATGTCTCATACTTGTGTCCTGGACGTTCAGAGGCTCCTGGGTCTTATCGGTAAGATTACCGGTAATCTTGCGAACCCCCATTGCCTAACCCTAACCCTAACCCTAACCCTTTAAAGTGCGATAGCTCCTCCCACAAAGGTCGACACGGTCCCATCTTTTAGTATGTTATATAGCTTGTCGAGACGGACATTTGGATATGTGTCTCTCCGCACACGGTCGCACGGTTCCTAACCCTAGGGTTAGCCTTTAAAGTGCGATAGCTCCTCCCACAAAGGTCGACACGGTCCCATCTTTTAGTATGTTATATAGCTTGTCGAGACGGACATTTGGATATGTGTCTCTCCGCACACGGTCGCACGGTTCCTAACCCTAGGGTTAGCCTTTAAAGTGCGATAGCTCCTCCCACAAAGGTCGACACGGTCCCATCTTTTAGTATGTTATATAGCTTGTCGAGACGGACATTTGGATATGTGTCTCTCCGCACACGGTCGCACGGTTCCTAACCCTAGGGTTAGCCTTTAAAGTGCGATAGCTCCTCCCACAAAGGTCAGAAATAAAAGTTAGTCACGTCCACGCGTAGCCATCGATAAGACGAACGCGATGATATGTGGCTCGCTTCTGGTACTCAATTTTAAGTTTAGCATTTCAACCAAAAACACATTCTTAGTGTCAAAACACTTCCGGGTTCGCTTTGCGCCCCCTTCTGGACATTTTAGACAAAACTCTCAAGAGGGAAAAAGATTCGCAGTGGCCTACTTAGTACGTAGGCAAAAGTTTTTTTTTTTTTGAATTTTTTTGTGCAATTTCAATGGCAGACAAATGGTGGCGCTGTTGCCGCTAGGAAGCTCAGAAATCAATGAGGACAACAGATTCCGAATCGGGTCGCCATTACGGAATTTTAGATGTCTCATACTTGTGTCCTGGACGTTCAGAGGCTCCTGGGTCTTATCGGTAAGATTACCGGTAATCTTGCGAACCCCCATTGCCTAACCCTAACCCTAACCCTAACCCTTTAAAGTGCGATAGCTCCTCCCACAAAGGTCGACACGGTCCCATCTTTTAGTATGTTATATAGCTTGTCGAGACGGACATTTGGATATGTGTCTCTCCGCACACGGTCGCACGGTTCCTAACCCTAGGGTTAGCCTTTAAAGTGCGATAGCTCCTCCCACAAAGGTCGACACGGTCCCATCTTTTAGTATGTTATATAGCTTGTCGAGACGGACATTTGGATATGTGTCTCTCCGCACACGGTCGCACGGTTCCTAACCCTAGGGTTAGCCTTTAAAGTGCGATAGCTCCTCCCACAAAGGTCGACACGGTCCCATCTTTTAGTATGTTATATAGCTTGTCGAGACGGACATTTGGATATGTGTCTCTCCGCACACGGTCGCACGGTTCCTAACCCTAGGGTTAGCCTTTAAAGTGCGATAGCTCCTCCCACAAAGGTCGACACGGTCCCATCTTTTAGTATGTTATATAGCTTGTCGAGACGGACATTTGGATATGTGTCTCTCCGCACACGGTCGCACGGTTCCTAACCCTAGGGTTAGCCTTTAAAGTGCGATAGCTCCTCCCACAAAGGTCGACACGGTCCCATCTTTTAGTATGTTATATAGCTTGTCGAGACGGACATTTGGATATGTGTCTCTCCGCACACGGTCGCACGGTTCCTAACCCTAGGGTTAGCCTTTAAAGTGCGATAGCTCCTCCCACAAAGGTCGACACGGTCCCATCTTTTAGTATGTTATATAGCTTGTCGAGACGGACATTTGGATATGTGTCTCTCCGCACACGGTCGCACGGTTCCTAACCCTAGGGTTAGCCTTTAAAGTGCGATAGCTCCTCCCACAAAGGTCGACACGGTCCCATCTTTTAGTATGTTATATAGCTTGTCGAGACGGACATTTGGATATGTGTCTCTCCGCACACGGTCGCACGGTTCCTAACCCTAGGGTTAGCCTTTAAAGTGCGATAGCTCCTCCCACAAAGGTCGACACGGTCCCATCTTTTAGTATGTTATATAGCTTGTCGAGACGGACATTTGGATATGTGTCTCTCCGCACACGGTCGCACGGTTCCTAACCCTAGGGTTAGCCTTTAAAGTGCGATAGCTCCTCCCACAAAGGTCGACACGGTCCCATCTTTTAGTATGTTATATAGCTTGTCGAGACGGACATTTGGATATGTGTCTCTCCGCACACGGTCGCACGGTTCCTAACCCTAGGGTTAGCCTTTAAAGTGCGATAGCTCCTCCCACAAAGGTCGACACGGTCCCATCTTTTAGTATGTTATATAGCTTGTCGAGACGGACATTTGGATATGTGTCTCTCCGCACACGGTCGCACGGTTCCTAACCCTAGGGTTAGCCTTTAAAGTGCGATAGCTCCTCCCACAAAGGTCGACACGGTCCCATCTTTTAGTATGTTATATAGCTTGTCGAGACGGACATTTGGATATGTGTCTCTCCGCACACGGTCGCACGGTTCCTAACCCTAGGGTTAGCCTTTAAAGTGCGATAGCTCCTCCCACAAAGGTCGACACGGTCCCATCTTTTAGTATGTTATATAGCTTGTCGAGACGGACATTTGGATATGTGTCTCTCCGCACACGGTCGCACGGTTCCTAACCCTAGGGTTAGCCTTTAAAGTGCGATAGCTCCTCCCACAAAGGTCAGAAATAAAAGTTAGTCACGTCCACGCGTAGCCATCGATAAGACGAACGCGATGATATGTGGCTCGCTTCTGGTACTCAATTTTAAGTTTAGCATTTCAACCAAAAACACATTCTTAGTGTCAAAACACTTCCGGGTTCGCTTTGCGCCCCCTTCTGGACATTTTAGACAAAACTCTCAAGAGGGAAAAAGATTCGCAGTGGCCTACTTAGTACGTAGGCAAAAGTTTTTTTTTTTTTGAATTTTTTTGTGCAATTTCAATGGCAGACAAATGGTGGCGCTGTTGCCGCTAGGAAGCTCAGAAATCAATGAGGACAACAGATTCCGAATCGGGTCGCCATTACGGAATTTTAGATGTCTCATACTTGTGTCCTGGACGTTCAGAGGCTCCTGGGTCTTATCGGTAAGATTACCGGTAATCTTGCGAACCCCCATTGCCTAACCCTAACCCTAACCCTAACCCTTTAAAGTGCGATAGCTCCTCCCACAAAGGTCGACACGGTCCCATCTTTTAGTATGTTATATAGCTTGTCGAGACGGACATTTGGATATGTGTCTCTCCGCACACGGTCGCACGGTTCCTAACCCTAGGGTTAGCCTTTAAAGTGCGATAGCTCCTCCCACAAAGGTCGACACGGTCCCATCTTTTAGTATGTTATATAGCTTGTCGAGACGGACATTTGGATATGTGTCTCTCCGCACACGGTCGCACGGTTCCTAACCCTAGGGTTAGCCTTTAAAGTGCGATAGCTCCTCCCACAAAGGTCGACACGGTCCCATCTTTTAGTATGTTATATAGCTTGTCGAGACGGACATTTGGATATGTGTCTCTCCGCACACGGTCGCACGGTTCCTAACCCTAGGGTTAGCCTTTAAAGTGCGATAGCTCCTCCCACAAAGGTCGACACGGTCCCATCTTTTAGTATGTTATATAGCTTGTCGAGACGGACATTTGGATATGTGTCTCTCCGCACACGGTCGCACGGTTCCTAACCCTAGGGTTAGCCTTTAAAGTGCGATAGCTCCTCCCACAAAGGTCGACACGGTCCCATCTTTTAGTATGTTATATAGCTTGTCGAGACGGACATTTGGATATGTGTCTCTCCGCACACGGTCGCACGGTTCCTAACCCTAGGGTTAGCCTTTAAAGTGCGATAGCTCCTCCCACAAAGGTCGACACGGTCCCATCTTTTAGTATGTTATATAGCTTGTCGAGACGGACATTTGGATATGTGTCTCTCCGCACACGGTCGCACGGTTCCTAACCCTAGGGTTAGCCTTTAAAGTGCGATAGCTCCTCCCACAAAGGTCGACACGGTCCCATCTTTTAGTATGTTATATAGCTTGTCGAGACGGACATTTGGATATGTGTCTCTCCGCACACGGTCGCACGGTTCCTAACCCTAGGGTTAGCCTTTAAAGTGCGATAGCTCCTCCCACAAAGGTCGACACGGTCCCATCTTTTAGTATGTTATATAGCTTGTCGAGACGGACATTTGGATATGTGTCTCTCCGCACACGGTCGCACGGTTCCTAACCCTAGGGTTAGCCTTTAAAGTGCGATAGCTCCTCCCACAAAGGTCGACACGGTCCCATCTTTTAGTATGTTATATAGCTTGTCGAGACGGACATTTGGATATGTGTCTCTCCGCACACGGTCGCACGGTTCCTAACCCTAGGGTTAGCCTTTAAAGTGCGATAGCTCCTCCCACAAAGGTCGACACGGTCCCATCTTTTAGTATGTTATATAGCTTGTCGAGACGGACATTTGGATATGTGTCTCTCCGCACACGGTCGCACGGTTCCTAACCCTAGGGTTAGCCTTTAAAGTGCGATAGCTCCTCCCACAAAGGTCGACACGGTCCCATCTTTTAGTATGTTATATAGCTTGTCGAGACGGACATTTGGATATGTGTCTCTCCGCACACGGTCGCACGGTTCCTAACCCTAGGGTTAGCCTTTAAAGTGCGATAGCTCCTCCCACAGAGGTCGACACGGTCCCATCTTTTAGTATGTTATATAGCTTGTCGAGACGGACATTTGGATATGTGTCTCTCCGCACACGGTCGCACGGTTCCTAACCCTAGGGTTAGCCTTTAAAGTGCGATAGCTCCTCCCACAAAGGTCAGAAATAAAAGTTAGTCACGTCCACGCGTAGCCATCGATAAGACGAACGCGATGATATGTGGCTCGCTTCTGGTACTCAATTTTAAGTTTAGCATTTCAACCAAAAACACATTCTTAGTGTCAAAACACTTCCGGGTTCGCTTTGCGCCCCCTTCTGGACATTTTAGACAAAACTCTCAAGAGGGAAAAAGATTCGCAGTGGCCTACTTAGTACGTAGGCAAAAGTTTTTTTTTTTTTGAATTTTTTTGTGCAATTTCAATGGCAGACAAATGGTGGCGCTGTTGCCGCTAGGAAGGTCAGAAATCAATGAGGACAACAGATTCCGAATCGGGTCGCCATTACGGAATTTTAGATGTCTCATACTTGTGTCCTGGACGTTCAGAGGCTCCTGGGTCTTATCGGTAAGATTACCGGTAATCTTGCGAACCCCCATTGCCTAACCCTAACCCTAACCCTAACCCTTTAAAGTGCGATAGCTCCTCCCACAAAGGTCGACACGGTCCCATCTTTTAGTATGTTATATAGCTTGTCGAGACGGACATTTGGATATGTGTCTCTCCGCACACGGTCGCACGGTTCCTAACCCTAGGGTTAGCCTTTAAAGTGCGATAGCTCCTCCCACAAAGGTCGACACGGTCCCATCTTTTAGTATGTTATATAGCTTGTCGAGACGGACATTTGGATATGTGTCTCTCCGCACACGGTCGCACGGTTCCTAACCCTAGGGTTAGCCTTTAAAGTGCGATAGCTCCTCCCACAAAGGTCGACACGGTCCCATCTTTTAGTATGTTATATAGCTTGTCGAGACGGACATTTGGATATGTGTCTCTCCGCACACGGTCGCACGGTTCCTAACCCTAGGGTTAGCCTTTAAAGTGCGATAGCTCCTCCCACAAAGGTCAGAAATAAAAGTTAGTCACGTCCACGCGTAGCCATCGATAAGACGAACGCGATGATATGTGGCTCGCTTCTGGTACTCAATTTTAAGTTTAGCATTTCAACCAAAAACACATTCTTAGTGTCAAAACACTTCCGGGTTCGCTTTGCGCCCCCTTCTGGACATTTTAGACAAAACTCTCAAGAGGGAAAAAGATTCGCAGTGGCCTACTTAGTACGTAGGCAAAAGTTTTTTTTTTTTTGAATTTTTTTGTGCAATTTCAATGGCAGACAAATGGTGGCGCTGTTGCCGCTAGGAAGCTCAGAAATCAATGAGGACAACAGATTCCGAATCGGGTCGCCATTACGGAATTTTAGATGTCTCATACTTGTGTCCTGGACGTTCAGAGGCTCCTGGGTCTTATCGGTAAGATTACCGGTAATCTTGCGAACCCCCATTGCCTAACCCTAACCCTAACCCTAACCCTTTAAAGTGCGATAGCTCCTCCCACAAAGGTCGACACGGTCCCATCTTTTAGTATGTTATATAGCTTGTCGAGACGGACATTTGGATATGTGTCTCTCCGCACACGGTCGCACGGTTCCTAACCCTAGGGTTAGCCTTTAAAGTGCGATAGCTCCTCCCACAAAGGTCGACACGGTCCCATCTTTTAGTATGTTATATAGCTTGTCGAGACGGACATTTGGATATGTGTCTCTCCGCACACGGTCGCACGGTTCCTAACCCTAGGGTTAGCCTTTAAAGTGCGATAGCTCCTCCCACAAAGGTCGACACGGTCCCATCTTTTAGTATGTTATATAGCTTGTCGAGACGGACATTTGGATATGTGTCTCTCCGCACACGGTCGCACGGTTCCTAACCCTAGGGTTAGCCTTTAAAGTGCGATAGCTCCTCCCACAAAGGTCAGAAATAAAAGTTAGTCACGTCCACGCGTAGCCATCGATAAGACGAACGCGATGATATGTGGCTCGCTTCTGGTACTCAATTTTAAGTTTAGCATTTCAACCAAAAACACATTCTTAGTGTCAAAACACTTCCGGGTTCGCTTTGCGCCCCCTTCTGGACATTTTAGACAAAACTCTCAAGAGGGAAAAAGATTCGCAGTGGCCTACTTAGTACGTAGGCAAAAGTTTTTTTTTTTTTGAATTTTTTTGTGCAATTTCAATGGCAGACAAATGGTGGCGCTGTTGCCGCTAGGAAGCTCAGAAATCAATGAGGACAACAGATTCCGAATCGGGTCGCCATTACGGAATTTTAGATGTCTCATACTTGTGTCCTGGACGTTCAGAGGCTCCTGGGTCTTATCGGTAAGATTACCGGTAATCTTGCGAACCCCCATTGCCTAACCCTAACCCTAACCCTAACCCTTTAAAGTGCGATAGCTCCTCCCACAAAGGTCGACACGGTCCCATCTTTTAGTATGTTATATAGCTTGTCGAGACGGACATTTGGATATGTGTCTCTCCGCACACGGTCGCACGGTTCCTAACCCTAGGGTTAGCCTTTAAAGTGCGATAGCTCCTCCCACAAAGGTCGACACGGTCCCATCTTTTAGTATGTTATATAGCTTGTCGAGACGGACATTTGGATATGTGTCTCTCCGCACACGGTCGCACGGTTCCTAACCCTAGGGTTAGCCTTTAAAGTGCGATAGCTCCTCCCACAAAGGTCAGAAATAAAAGTTAGTCACGTCCACGCGTAGCCATCGATAAGACGAACGCGATGATATGTGGCTCGCTTCTGGTACTCAATTTTAAGTTTAGCATTTCAACCAAAAACACATTCTTAGTGTCAAAACACTTCCGGGTTCGCTTTGCGCCCCCTTCTGGACATTTTAGACAAAACTCTCAAGAGGGAAAAAGATTCGCAGTGGCCTACTTAGTACGTAGGCAAAAGTTTTTTTTTTTTTGAATTTTTTTGTGCAATTTCAATGGCAGACAAATGGTGGCGCTGTTGCCGCTAGGAAGCTCAGAAATCAATGAGGACAACAGATTCCGAATCGGGTCGCCATTACGGAATTTTAGATGTCTCATACTTGTGTCCTGGACGTTCAGAGGCTCCTGGGTCTTATCGGTAAGATTACCGGTAATCTTGCGAACCCCCATTGCCTAACCCTAACCCTAACCCTAACCCTTTAAAGTGCGATAGCTCCTCCCACAAAGGTCGACACGGTCCCATCTTTTAGTATGTTATATAGCTTGTCGAGACGGACATTTGGATATGTGTCTCTCCGCACACGGTCGCACGGTTCCTAACCCTAGGGTTAGCCTTTAAAGTGCGATAGCTCCTCCCACAAAGGTCGACACGGTCCCATCTTTTAGTATGTTATATAGCTTGTCGAGACGGACATTTGGATATGTGTCTCTCCGCACACGGTCGCACGGTTCCTAACCCTAGGGTTAGCCTTTAAAGTGCGATAGCTCCTCCCACAAAGGTCGACACGGTCCCATCTTTTAGTATGTTATATAGCTTGTCGAGACGGACATTTGGATATGTGTCTCTCCGCACACGGTCGCACGGTTCCTAACCCTAGGGTTAGCCTTTAAAGTGCGATAGCTCCTCCCACAAAGGTCAGAAATAAAAGTTAGTCACGTCCACGCGTAGCCATCGATAAGACGAACGCGATGATATGTGGCTCGCTTCTGGTACTCAATTTTAAGTTTAGCATTTCAACCAAAAACACATTCTTAGTGTCAAAACACTTCCGGGTTCGCTTTGCGCCCCCTTCTGGACATTTTAGACAAAACTCTCAAGAGGGAAAAAGATTCGCAGTGGCCTACTTAGTACGTAGGCAAAAGTTTTTTTTTTTTTGAATTTTTTTGTGCAATTTCAATGGCAGACAAATGGTGGCGCTGTTGCCGCTAGGAAGCTCAGAAATCAATGAGGACAACAGATTCCGAATCGGGTCGCCATTACGGAATTTTAGATGTCTCATACTTGTGTCCTGGACGTTCAGAGGCTCCTGGGTCTTATCGGTAAGATTACCGGTAATCTTGCGAACCCCCATTGCCTAACCCTAACCCTAACCCTAACCCTTTAAAGTGCGATAGCTCCTCCCACAAAGGTCGACACGGTCCCATCTTTTAGTATGTTATATAGCTTGTCGAGACGGACATTTGGATATGTGTCTCTCCGCACACGGTCGCACGGTTCCTAACCCTAGGGTTAGCCTTTAAAGTGCGATAGCTCCTCCCACAAAGGTCGACACGGTCCCATCTTTTAGTATGTTATATAGCTTGTCGAGACGGACATTTGGATATGTGTCTCTCCGCACACGGTCGCACGGTTCCTAACCCTAGGGTTAGCCTTTAAAGTGCGATAGCTCCTCCCACAAAGGTCAGAAATAAAAGTTAGTCACGTCCACGCGTAGCCATCGATAAGACGAACGCGATGATATGTGGCTCGCTTCTGGTACTCAATTTTAAGTTTAGCATTTCAACCAAAAACACATTCTTAGTGTCAAAACACTTCCGGGTTCGCTTTGCGCCCCCTTCTGGACATTTTAGACAAAACTCTCAAGAGGGAAAAAGATTCGCAGTGGCCTACTTAGTACGTAGGCAAAAGTTTTTTTTTTTTTGAATTTTTTTGTGCAATTTCAATGGCAGACAAATGGTGGCGCTGTTGCCGCTAGGAAGCTCAGAAATCAATGAGGACAACAGATTCCGAATCGGGTCGCCATTACGGAATTTTAGATGTCTCATACTTGTGTCCTGGACGTTCAGAGGCTCCTGGGTCTTATCGGTAAGATTACCGGTAATCTTGCGAACCCCCATTGCCTAACCCTAACCCTAACCCTAACCCTTTAAAGTGCGATAGCTCCTCCCACAAAGGTCGACACGGTCCCATCTTTTAGTATGTTATATAGCTTGTCGAGACGGACATTTGGATATGTGTCTCTCCGCACACGGTCGCACGGTTCCTAACCCTAGGGTTAGCCTTTAAAGTGCGATAGCTCCTCCCACAAAGGTCGACACGGTCCCATCTTTTAGTATGTTATATAGCTTGTCGAGACGGACATTTGGATATGTGTCTCTCCGCACACGGTTGCACGGTTCCTAACCCTAGGGTTAGCCTTTAAAGTGCGATAGCTCCTCCCACAAAGGTCGACACGGTCCCATCTTTTAGTATGTTATATAGCTTGTCGAGACGGACATTTGGATATGTGTCTCTCCGCACACGGTCGCACGGTTCCTAACCCTAGGGTTAGCCTTTAAAGTGCGATAGCTCCTCCCACAAAGGTCAGAAATAAAAGTTAGTCACGTCCACGCGTAGCCATCGATAAGACGAACGCGATGATATGTGGCTCGCTTCTGGTACTCAATTTTAAGTTTAGCATTTCAACCAAAAACACATTCTTAGTGTCAAAACACTTCCGGGTTCGCTTTGCGCCCCCTTCTGGACATTTTAGACAAAACTCTCAAGAGGGAAAAAGATTCGCAGTGGCCTACTTAGTACGTAGGCAAAAGTTTTTTTTTTTTTGAATTTTTTTGTGCAATTTCAATGGCAGACAAATGGTGGCGCTGTTGCCGCTAGGAAGCTCAGAAATCAATGAGGACAACAGATTCCGAATCGGGTCGCCATTACGGAATTTTAGATGTCTCATACTTGTGTCCTGGACGTTCAGAGGCTCCTGGGTCTTATCGGTAAGATTACCGGTAATCTTGCGAACCCCCATTGCCTAACCCTAACCCTAACCCTAACCCTTTAAAGTGCGATAGCTCCTCCCACAAAGGTCGACACGGTCCCATCTTTTAGTATGTTATATAGCTTGTCGAGACGGACATTTGGATATGTGTCTCTCCGCACACGGTCGCACGGTTCCTAACCCTAGGGTTAGCCTTTAAAGTGCGATAGCTCCTCCCACAAAGGTCGACACGGTCCCATCTTTTAGTATGTTATATAGCTTGTCGAGACGGACATTTGGATATGTGTCTCTCCGCACACGGTTGCACGGTTCCTAACCCTAGGGTTAGCCTTTAAAGTGCGATAGCTCCTCCCACAAAGGTCGACACGGTCCCATCTTTTAGTATGTTATATAGCTTGTCGAGACGGACATTTGGATATGTGTCTCTCCGCACACGGTCGCACGGTTCCTAACCCTAGGGTTAGCCTTTAAAGTGCGATAGCTCCTCCCACAAAGGTCAGAAATAAAAGTTAGTCACGTCCACGCGTAGCCATCGATAAGACGAACGCGATGATATGTGGCTCGCTTCTGGTACTCAATTTTAAGTTTAGCATTTCAACCAAAAACACATTCTTAGCATCGGTAACCCTATAAGCCTTTCGATCAGGTAAAACTAGGGTTATCTAGGGTTAGGGTTAGGGGCTACGGGGGTCGCACGACAATGGCGGACATATCAGATCGTAGGCCTCGGAAAGCTGGAAACGCCAACGTCAATTACTTGTCTGACGGACGTATCGTTCAAGAGCTATCGCGCGTTGAAAACTAACCCTAACCCTAGCCAATTAAGAGAACCGTAAGTCCGTGTGCTGGGAAACACATATCAGCGCGTCCGCCTCGTCGTTCTGAGTCGGAAAATGGTCTCGGTTTTTTACAGAAGTTTTCTGGCGGCTAAGTGGCTATTACACCCACTTCCCGACATCGTAGAGACACGAGACCACCACGGCTGTATTCAGCGGGAAAAAGTGAGTCTAGGGAGCCAACTCCCGACGCTCAAAGACACTCCGAAGACCCAAAGGTCAAGCGTTGACATTTTAGGCTTTATTTTGCGGCCTTGCAGCTTTAAAATTCAATAAGATATTCAAAAAAATTGCTGTCTTCACAAACAAGACTGTTTCTAAATGTTTGAAGCGTCCCGAATCCGATGGAAGTGGTTTCGTAGCTCTCCGACACTGCTAACTCTCCGCCAAATCAAAAGAGACACGTTTTTTCAGCCCCTAGAGCTCAATTATTATTTTTTTTTTTCAAACAACACATTTTCTGAATCACTTTTTCATGCCGGATTTAATGGAATTGGTCCCGTCGCTCTACGACACTCCTAAGGTCTGGGGTAAATTTTACTAAGTCCCAGAGCTTGGGGACACCAAAATAAGTGCACTGGGGACTATTACCAGTCGATCCCAAATCACTTGAAACATGCAAAAAAAGAAAAAAAAAGAAAAAAAAAAAAGAAAAAAAGAAAAAAAAGAAAAAAAATTCAAAAAAAAAAAAAAAAAATCAAAAAAAAAGAAAAAAAAAAAGAAACTAAACCAAAAAAAAAAAAAAAAAAAAAACCTTCTTGATGTGGACTTAGACTTGTCTTAGTACTACAACTACAACCTATCTCAAACCCTCACCCTGAACCTAACCCGCAGACTTGTATACACTAACCCTAACCAGTCTTAGTACTACAACTACTACCTATCTCAAACCCTCACCCTAAACCTAACCCGCAGACTTGTATACACTAAGCCTAACCCTAAAAAAAAAAAAAAAAAATCTGGAAAAAAACACAAGTGTCAAAACACTTCCGGGTTCGCTTTGCGCCCCCTTCTGGACATTTTAGACAAAACTCTCAAGAGGGAAAAAGATTCGCAGTGGCCTACTTAGTACGTAGGCAAAAGTTTTTTATTTTTTGAATTTTTTTGTGCAATTTCAATGGCAGACAAATGGTGGCGCTGTTGCCGCTAGGAAGCTCAGAAATCAATGAGGACAACAGATTCCGAATCGGGTCGCCATTACGGAATTTTTGATGTCTCATACTTGTGTTTTGGACTCTCAGAGGCTCCTGAGTCTTATCGGTAGAACCCCCATTACCTAACCCTAAATCTTGAAAATAACACAAGTGTCAAAACACTTCCGGGTTCGCTGTTGCGCCCCCTTCTGGACATTTTAGACAAAACTCTCAAGAGGGAAAAAGATTCGCAGTGGCCTACTTAGTACGTAGGCAAAAGTTTTTTTTTTTTTGAATTTTTTTGTGCAATTTTAATGGCAGACAAATGGTGGCGCTGTTGCCGCTAGGAAGCTCAGAAATCAATGAGGACAACAGATTCCGAATCGGGTCGCCATTACGGAATTTTAGATGTCTCATACTTGTGTCCTGGACGTTCAGAGGCTCCTGGGTCTTATCGGTAAGATTACCGGTAATCTTGCGAACCCCCATTGCCTAACCCTAACCCTAACCCTAACCCTTTAAAGTGCGATAGCTCCTCCCACAAAGGTCGACACGGTCCCATCTTTTAGTATGTTATATAGCTTGTCGAGACGGACATTTGGATATGTGTCTCTCCGCACACGGTCGCACGGTTCCTAACCCTAGGGTTAGCCTTTAAAGTGCGATAGCTCCTCCCACAAAGGTCGACACGGTCCCATCTTTTAGTATGTTATATAGCTTGTCGAGACGGACATTTGGATATGTGTCTCTCCGCACACGGTCGCACGGTTCCTAACCCTAGGGTTAGCCTTTAAAGTGCGATAGCTCCTCCCACAAAGGTCGACACGGTCCCATCTTTTAGTATGTTATATAGCTTGTCGAGACGGACATTTGGATATGTGTCTCTCCGCACACGGTCGCACGGTTCCTAACCCTAGGGTTAGCCTTTAAAGTGCGATAGCTCCTCCCACAAAGGTCGACACGGTCCCATCTTTTAGTATGTTATATAGCTTGTCGAGACGGACATTTGGATATGTGTCTCTCCGCACACGGTCGCACGGTTCCTAACCCTAGGGTTAGCCTTTAAAGTGCGATAGCTCCTCCCACAAAGGTCAGAAATAAAAGTTAGTCACGTCCACGCGTAGCCATCGATAAGACGAACGCGATGATATGTGGCTCGCTTCTGGTACTCAATTTTAAGTTTAGCATTTCAACCAAAAACACATTCTTAGCATCGATAACCCTATAAGCCTTTCGATCAGGTAAAACTAGGGTTATCTAGGGTTAGGGTTAGGGGCTACGGGGGTCGCACGACAATGGCGGACATATCAGATCGTAGGCCTCGGAAAGCTGGAAACGCCAACGTCAATTACTTGTCTGACGGACGTATCGTTCAAGAGCTATCGCGCGTTGAAAACTAACCCTAACCCTAGCCAATTAAGAGAACCGTAAGTCCGTGTGCTGGGAAACACATATCAGCGCGTCCGCCTCGTCGTTCTGAGTCGGAAAATGGTCTCGGTTTTTTACAGAAGTTTTCTGGCGGCTAAGTGGCTATTACACCCACTTCCCGACATCGTAGAGACACGAGACCACCACGGCTGTATTCAGCGGGAAAAAGTGAGTCTAGGGAGCCAACTCCCGACGCTCAAAGACACTCCGAAGACCCAAAGGTCAAGCGTTGACATTTTAGGCTTTATTTTGCGGCCTTGCAGCTTTAAAATTCAATAAGATATTCAAAAAAATTGCTGTCTTCACAAACAAGACTGTTTCTAAATGTTTGAAGCGTCCCGAATCCGATGGAAGTGGTTTCGTAGCTCTCCGACACTGCTAACTCTCCGCCAAATCAAAAGAGACACGTTTTTTCAGCCCCTAGAGCTCAATTATTATTTTTTTTTTTCAAACAACACATTTTCTGAATCACTTTTTCATGCCGGATTTAATGGAATTGGTCCCGTCGCTCTACGACACTCCTAAGGTCTGGGGTAAATTTTACTAAGTCCCAGAGCTTGGGGACACCAAAATAAGTGCACTGGGGACTATTACCAGTCGATCCCAAATCACTTGAAACATGCAAAAAAAGAAAAAAAAAGAAAAAAAAAAAAGAAAAAAAGAAAAAAAAGAAAAAAAATTCAAAAAAAAAAAAAATCAAATCAAAAAAAAAGAAAGAAAAAAAAGAAACTAAACCAAAAAAAAAAAAAAAAAAAAAACCTTCTTGATGTGGACTTAGACTTGTCTTAGTACTACAACTACAACCTATCTCAAACCCTCACCCTGAACCTAACCCGCAGACTTGTATACACTAACCCTAACCAGTCTTAGTACTACAACTACTACCTATCTCAAACCCTCACCCTAAACCTAACCCGCAGACTTGTATACACTAAGCCTAACCCTAAAAAAAAAAAAAAAAAATCTGGAAAAAAACACAAGTGTCAAAACACTTCCGGGTTCGCTTTGCGCCCCCTTCTGGACATTTTAGACAAAACTCTCAAGAGGGAAAAAGATTCGCAGTGGCCTACTTAGTACGTAGGCAAAAGTTTTTTTTTTTTTGAATTTTTTTGTGCAATTTCAATGGCAGACAAATGGTGGCGCTGTTGCCGCTAGGAAGCTCAGAAATCAATGAGGACAACAGATTCCGAATCGGGTCGCCATTACGGAATTTTTGATGTCTCATACTTGTGTTTTGGACTCTCAGAGGCTCCTGAGTCTTATCGGTAGAACCCCCATTACCTAACCCTAAATCTTGAAAATAACACAAGTGTCAAAACACTTCCGGGTTCGCTGTTGCGCCCCCTTCTGGACATTTTAGACAAAACTCTCAAGAGGGAAAAAGATTCGCAGTGGCCTACTTAGTACGTAGGCAAAAGTTTTTTTTTTTTTGAATTTTTTTGTGCAATTTTAATGGCAGACAAATGGTGGCGCTGTTGCCGCTAGGAAGCTCAGAAATCAATGAGGACAACAGATTCCGAATCGGGTCGCCATTACGGAATTTTAGATGTCTCATACTTGTGTCCTGGACGTTCAGAGGCTCCTGGGTCTTATCGGTAAGATTACCGGTAATCTTGCGAACCCCCATTGCCTAACCCTAACCCTAACCCTAACCCTTTAAAGTGCGATAGCTCCTCCCACAAAGGTCGACACGGTCCCATCTTTTAGTATGTTATATAGCTTGTCGAGACGGACATTTGGATATGTGTCTCTCCGCACACGGTCGCACGGTTCCTAACCCTAGGGTTAGCCTTTAAAGTGCGATAGCTCCTCCCACAAAGGTCGACACGGTCCCATCTTTTAGTATGTTATATAGCTTGTCGAGACGGACATTTGGATATGTGTCTCTCCGCACACGGTCGCACGGTTCCTAACCCTAGGGTTAGCCTTTAAAGTGCGATAGCTCCTCCCACAAAGGTCGACACGGTCCCATCTTTTAGTATGTTATATAGCTTGTCGAGACGGACATTTGGATATGTGTCTCTCCGCACACGGTCGCACGGTTCCTAACCCTAGGGTTAGCCTTTAAAGTGCGATAGCTCCTCCCACAAAGGTCAGAAATAAAAGTTAGTCACGTCCACGCGTAGCCATCGATAAGACGAACGCGATGATATGTGGCTCGCTTCTGGTACTCAATTTTAAGTTTAGCATTTCAACCAAAAACACATTCTTAGCATCGATAACCCTATAAGCCTTTCGATCAGGTAAAACTAGGGTTATCTAGGGTTAGGGTTAGGGGCTACGGGGGTCGCACGACAATGGCGGACATATCAGATCGTAGGCCTCGGAAAGCTGGAAACGCCAACGTCAATTACTTGTCTGACGGACGTATCGTTCAAGAGCTATCGCGCGTTGAAAACTAACCCTAACCCTAGCCAATTAAGAGAACCGTAAGTCCGTGTGCTGGGAAACACATATCAGCGCGTCCGCCTCGTCGTTCTGAGTCGGAAAATGGTCTCGGTTTTTTACAGAAGTTTTCTGGCGGCTAAGTGGCTATTACACCCACTTCCCGACATCGTAGAGACACGAGACCACCACGGCTGTATTCAGCGGGAAAAAGTGAGTCTAGGGAGCCAACTCCCGACGCTCAAAGACACTCCGAAGACCCAAAGGTCAAGCGTTGACATTTTAGGCTTTATTTTGCGGCCTTGCAGCTTTAAAATTCAATAAGATATTCAAAAAAATTGCTGTCTTCACAAACAAGACTGTTTCTAAATGTTTGAAGCGTCCCGAATCCGATGGAAGTGGTTTCGTAGCTCTCCGACACTGCTAACTCTCCGCCAAATCAAAAGAGACACGTTTTTTCAGCCCCTAGAGCTCAATTATTATTTTTTTTTTTCAAACAACACATTTTCTGAATCACTTTTTCATGCCGGATTTAATGGAATTGGTCCCGTCGCTCTACGACACTCCTAAGGTCTGGGGTAAATTTTACTAAGTCCCAGAGCTTGGGGACACCAAAATAAGTGCACTGGGGACTATTACCAGTCGATCCCAAATCACTTGAAACATGCAAAAAAAGAAAAAAAAAGAAAAAAAAAAAAGAAAAAAAGAAAAAAAAGAAAAAAAATTCAAAAAAAAAAAAAATCAAATCAAAAAAAAAGAAAGAAAAAAAAGAAACTAAACCAAAAAAAAAAAAAAAAAAAAAACCTTCTTGATGTGGACTTAGACTTGTCTTAGTACTACAACTACAACCTATCTCAAACCCTCACCCTGAACCTAACCCGCAGACTTGTATACACTAACCCTAACCAGTCTTAGTACTACAACTACTACCTATCTCAAACCCTCACCCTAAACCTAACCCGCAGACTTGTATACACTAAGCCTAACCCTAAAAAAAAAAAAAAAAATCTGGAAAAAAACACAAGTGTCAAAACACTTCCGGGTTCGCTTTGCGCCCCCTTCTGGACATTTTAGACAAAACTCTCAAGAGGGAAAAAGATTCGCAGTGGCCTACTTAGTACGTAGGCAAAAGTTTTTTTTTTTTTGAATTTTTTTGTGCAATTTCAATGGCAGACAAATGGTGGCGCTGTTGCCGCTAGGAAGCTCAGAAATCAATGAGGACAACAGATTCCGAATCGGGTCGCCATTACGGAATTTTTGATGTCTCATACTTGTGTTTTGGACTCTCAGAGGCTCCTGAGTCTTATCGGTAGAACCCCCATTACCTAACCCTAAATCTTGAAAATAACACAAGTGTCAAAACACTTCCGGGTTCGCTGTTGCGCCCCCTTCTGGACATTTTAGACAAAACTCTCAAGAGGGAAAAAGATTCGCAGTGGCCTACTTAGTACGTAGGCAAAAGTTTTTTTTTTTTTGAATTTTTTTGTGCAATTTTAATGGCAGACAAATGGTGGCGCTGTTGCCGCTAGGAAGCTCAGAAATCAATGAGGACAACAGATTCCGAATCGGGTCGCCATTACGGAATTTTAGATGTCTCATACTTGTGTCCTGGACGTTCAGAGGCTCCTGGGTCTTATCGGTAAGATTACCGGTAATCTTGCGAACCCCCATTGCCTAACCCTAACCCTAACCCTAACCCTTTAAAGTGCGATAGCTCCTCCCACAAAGGTCGACACGGTCCCATCTTTTAGTATGTTATATAGCTTGTCGAGACGGACATTTGGATATGTGTCTCTCCGCACACGGTCGCACGGTTCCTAACCCTAGGGTTAGCCTTTAAAGTGCGATAGCTCCTCCCACAAAGGTCGACACGGTCCCATCTTTTAGTATGTTATATAGCTTGTCGAGACGGACATTTGGATATGTGTCTCTCCGCACACGGTCGCACGGTTCCTAACCCTAGGGTTAGCCTTTAAAGTGCGATAGCTCCTCCCACAAAGGTCGACACGGTCCCATCTTTTAGTATGTTATATAGCTTGTCGAGACGGACATTTGGATATGTGTCTCTCCGCACACGGTCGCACGGTTCCTAACCCTAGGGTTAGCCTTTAAAGTGCGATAGCTCCTCCCACAAAGGTCAGAAATAAAAGTTAGTCACGTCCACGCGTAGCCATCGATAAGACGAACGCGATGATATGTGGCTCGCTTCTGGTACTCAATTTTAAGTTTAGCATTTCAACCAAAAACACATTCTTAGCATCGGTAACCCTATAAGCCTTTCGA
The DNA here is from genome assembly GCF_963924005.1 of Protomyctophum bolini. Classification (NCBI taxonomy): domain Eukaryota; kingdom Metazoa; phylum Chordata; class Actinopteri; order Myctophiformes; family Myctophidae; genus Protomyctophum; species Protomyctophum bolini. The sequence goes on along the minus strand of NW_027665341.1, from coordinate 49,777 downwards.
TCAGGTAAAACTAGGGTTATCTAGGGTTAGGGTTAGGGGCTACGGGGGTCGCACGACAATGGCGGACATATCAGATCGTAGGCCTCGGAAAGCTGGAAACGCCAACGTCAATTACTTGTCTGACGGACGTATCGTTCAAGAGCTATCGCGCGTTGAAAACTAACCCTAACCCTAGCCAATTAAGAGAACCGTAAGTCCGTGTGCTGGGAAACACATATCAGCGCGTCCGCCTCGTCGTTCTGAGTCGGAAAATGGTCTCGGTTTTTTACAGAAGTTTTCTGGCGGCTAAGTGGCTATTACACCCACTTCCCGACATCGTAGAGACACGAGACCACCACGGCTGTATTCAGCGGGAAAAAGTGAGTCTAGGGAGCCAACTCCCGACGCTCAAAGACACTCCGAAGACCCAAAGGTCAAGCGTTGACATTTTAGGCTTTATTTTGCGGCCTTGCAGCTTTAAAATTCAATAAGATATTCAAAAAAATTGCTGTCTTCACAAACAAGACTGTTTCTAAATGTTTGAAGCGTCCCGAATCCGATGGAAGTGGTTTCGTAGCTCTCCGACACTGCTAACTCTCCGCCAAATCAAAAGAGACACGTTTTTTCAGCCCCTAGAGCTCAATTATTATTTTTTTTTTTCAAACAACACATTTTCTGAATCACTTTTTCATGCCGGATTTAATGGAATTGGTCCCGTCGCTCTACGACACTCCTAAGGTCTGGGGTAAATTTTACTAAGTCCCAGAGCTTGGGGACACCAAAATAAGTGCACTGGGGACTATTACCAGTCGATCCCAAATCACTTGAAACATGCAAAAAAAGAAAAAAAAAGAAAAAAAAAAAAGAAAAAAAGAAAAAAAAGAAAAAAAATTCAAAAAAAAAAAAAAAAAATCAAAAAAAAAGAAAAAAAAAAAGAAACTAAACCAAAAAAAAAAAAAAAAAAAAAACCTTCTTGATGTGGACTTAGACTTGTCTTAGTACTACAACTACAACCTATCTCAAACCCTCACCCTGAACCTAACCCGCAGACTTGTATACACTAACCCTAACCAGTCTTAGTACTACAACTACTACCTATCTCAAACCCTCACCCTAAACCTAACCCGCAGACTTGTATACACTAAGCCTAACCCTAAAAAAAAAAAAAAAAAATCTGGAAAAAAACACAAGTGTCAAAACACTTCCGGGTTCGCTTTGCGCCCCCTTCTGGACATTTTAGACAAAACTCTCAAGAGGGAAAAAGATTCGCAGTGGCCTACTTAGTACGTAGGCAAAAGTTTTTTTTTTTTTGAATTTTTTTGTGCAATTTCAATGGCAGACAAATGGTGGCGCTGTTGCCGCTAGGAAGCTCAGAAATCAATGAGGACAACAGATTCCGAATCGGGTCGCCATTACGGAATTTTTGATGTCTCATACTTGTGTTTTGGACTCTCAGAGGCTCCTGAGTCTTATCGGTAGAACCCCCATTACCTAACCCTAAATCTTGAAAATAACACAAGTGTCAAAACACTTCCGGGTTCGCTGTTGCGCCCCCTTCTGGACATTTTAGACAAAACTCTCAAGAGGGAAAAAGATTCGCAGTGGCCTACTTAGTACGTAGGCAAAAGTTTTTTTTTTTTTGAATTTTTTTGTGCAATTTTAATGGCAGACAAATGGTGGCGCTGTTGCCGCTAGGAAGCTCAGAAATCAATGAGGACAACAGATTCCGAATCGGGTCGCCATTACGGAATTTTAGATGTCTCATACTTGTGTCCTGGACGTTCAGAGGCTCCTGGGTCTTATCGGTAAGATTACCGGTAATCTTGCGAACCCCCATTGCCTAACCCTAACCCTAACCCTAACCCTTTAAAGTGCGATAGCTCCTCCCACAAAGGTCGACACGGTCCCATCTTTTAGTATGTTATATAGCTTGTCGAGACGGACATTTGGATATGTGTCTCTCCGCACACGGTCGCACGGTTCCTAACCCTAGGGTTAGCCTTTAAAGTGCGATAGCTCCTCCCACAAAGGTCGACACGGTCCCATCTTTTAGTATGTTATATAGCTTGTCGAGACGGACATTTGGATATGTGTCTCTCCGCACACGGTCGCACGGTTCCTAACCCTAGGGTTAGCCTTTAAAGTGCGATAGCTCCTCCCACAAAGGTCGACACGGTCCCATCTTTTAGTATGTTATATAGCTTGTCGAGACGGACATTTGGATATGTGTCTCTCCGCACACGGTCGCACGGTTCCTAACCCTAGGGTTAGCCTTTAAAGTGCGATAGCTCCTCCCACAAAGGTCAGAAATAAAAGTTAGTCACGTCCACGCGTAGCCATCGATAAGACGAACGCGATGATATGTGGCTCGCTTCTGGTACTCAATTTTAAGTTTAGCATTTCAACCAAAAACACATTCTTAGCATCGGTAACCCTATAAGCCTTTCGATCAGGTAAAACTAGGGTTATCTAGGGTTAGGGTTAGGGGCTACGGGGGTCGCACGACAATGGCGGACATATCAGATCGTAGGCCTCGGAAAGCTGGAAACGCCAACGTCAATTACTTGTCTGACGGACGTATCGTTCAAGAGCTATCGCGCGTTGAAAACTAACCCTAACCCTAGCCAATTAAGAGAACCGTAAGTCCGTGTGCTGGGAAACACATATCAGCGCGTCCGCCTCGTCGTTCTGAGTCGGAAAATGGTCTCGGTTTTTTACAGAAGTTTTCTGGCGGCTAAGTGGCTATTACACCCACTTCCCGACATCGTAGAGACACGAGACCACCACGGCTGTATTCAGCGGGAAAAAGTGAGTCTAGGGAGCCAACTCCCGACGCTCAAAGACACTCCGAAGACCCAAAGGTCAAGCGTTGACATTTTAGGCTTTATTTTGCGGCCTTGCAGCTTTAAAATTCAATAAGATATTCAAAAAAATTGCTGTCTTCACAAACAAGACTGTTTCTAAATGTTTGAAGCGTCCCGAATCCGATGGAAGTGGTTTCGTAGCTCTCCGACACTGCTAACTCTCCGCCAAATCAAAAGAGACACGTTTTTTCAGCCCCTAGAGCTCAATTATTATTTTTTTTTTTCAAACAACACATTTTCTGAATCACTTTTTCATGCCGGATTTAATGGAATTGGTCCCGTCGCTCTACGACACTCCTAAGGTCTGGGGTAAATTTTACTAAGTCCCAGAGCTTGGGGACACCAAAATAAGTGCACTGGGGACTATTACCAGTCGATCCCAAATCACTTGAAACATGCAAAAAAAGAAAAAAAAAGAAAAAAAAAAAGAAAAAAAGAAAAAAAAGAAAAAAAATTCAAAAAAAAAAAAAAAAAATCAAAAAAAAAGAAAAAAAAAAAGAAACTAAACCAAAAAAAAAAAAAAAAAAAAAACCTTCTTGATGTGGACTTAGACTTGTCTTAGTACTACAACTACAACCTATCTCAAACCCTCACCCTGAACCTAACCCGCAGACTTGTATACACTAACCCTAACCAGTCTTAGTACTACAACTACTACCTATCTCAAACCCTCACCCTAAACCTAACCCGCAGACTTGTATACACTAAGCCTAACCCTAAAAAAAAAAAAAAAAAATCTGGAAAAAAACACAAGTGTCAAAACACTTCCGGGTTCGCTTTGCGCCCCCTTCTGGACATTTTAGACAAAACTCTCAAGAGGGAAAAAGATTCGCAGTGGCCTACTTAGTACGTAGGCAAAAGTTTTTTTTTTTTTGAATTTTTTTGTGCAATTTCAATGGCAGACAAATGGTGGCGCTGTTGCCGCTAGGAAGCTCAGAAATCAATGAGGACAACAGATTCCGAATCGGGTCGCCATTACGGAATTTTTGATGTCTCATACTTGTGTTTTGGACTCTCAGAGGCTCCTGAGTCTTATCGGTAGAACCCCCATTACCTAACCCTAAATCTTGAAAATAACACAAGTGTCAAAACACTTCCGGGTTCGCTTTGCGCCCCCTTCTGGACATTTTAGACAAAACTCTCAAGAGGGAAAAAGATTCGCAGTGGCCTACTTAGTACGTAGGCAAAAGTTTTTTTTTTTTTGAATTTTTTTGTGCAATTTCAATGGCAGACAAATGGTGGCGCTGTTGCCGCTAGGAAGCTCAGAAATCAATGAGGACAACAGATTCCGAATCGGGTCGCCATTACGGAATTTTTGATGACTCATACTTGTGTTTTGGACTCTCAGAGGCTCCTGAGTCTTATCGGTAGAACCCCCATTACCTAACCCTAAATCTTGAAAATAACACAAGTGTCAAAACACTTCCGGGTTCGCTGTTGCGCCCCCTTCTGGACATTTTAGACAAAACTCTCAAGAGGGAAAAAGATTCGCAGTGGCCTACTTAGTACGTAGGCAAAAGTTTTTTTTTTTTTGAATTTTTTTGTGCAATTTTAATGGCAGACAAATGGTGGCGCTGTTGCCGCTAGGAAGCTCAGAAATCAATGAGGACAACAGATTCCGAATCGGGTCGCCATTACGGAATTTTAGATGTCTCATACTTGTGTCCTGGACGTTCAGAGGCTCCTGGGTCTTATCGGTAAGATTACCGGTAATCTTGCGAACCCCCATTGCCTAACCCTAACCCTAACCCTAACCCTTTAAAGTGCGATAGCTCCTCCCACAAAGGTCGACACGGTCCCATCTTTTAGTATGTTATATAGCTTGTCGAGACGGACATTTGGATATGTGTCTCTCCGCACACGGTCGCACGGTTCCTAACCCTAGGGTTAGCCTTTAAAGTGCGATAGCTCCTCCCACAAAGGTCGACACGGTCCCATCTTTTAGTATGTTATATAGCTTGTCGAGACGGACATTTGGATATGTGTCTCTCCGCACACGGTCGCACGGTTCCTAACCCTAGGGTTAGCCTTTAAAGTGCGATAGCTCCTCCCACAAAGGTCGACACGGTCCCATCTTTTAGTATGTTATATAGCTTGTCGAGACGGACATTTGGATATGTGTCTCTCCGCACACGGTCGCACGGTTCCTAACCCTAGGGTTAGCCTTTAAAGTGCGATAGCTCCTCCCACAAAGGTCAGAAATAAAAGTTAGTCACGTCCACGCGTAGCCATCGATAAGACGAACGCGATGATATGTGGCTCGCTTCTGGTACTCAATTTTAAGTTTAGCATTTCAACCAAAAACACATTCTTAGCATCGGTAACCCTATAAGCCTTTCGATCAGGTAAAACTAGGGTTATCTAGGGTTAGGGTTAGGGGCTACGGGGGTCGCACGACAATGGCGGACATATCAGATCGTAGGCCTCGGAAAGCTGGAAACGCCAACGTCAATTACTTGTCTGACGGACGTATCGTTCAAGAGCTATCGCGCGTTGAAAACTAACCCTAACCCTAGCCAATTAAGAGAACCGTAAGTCCGTGTGCTGGGAAACACATATCAGCGCGTCCGCCTCGTCGTTCTGAGTCGGAAAATGGTCTCGGTTTTTTACAGAAGTTTTCTGGCGGCTAAGTGGCTATTACACCCACTTCCCGACATCGTAGAGACACGAGACCACCACGGCTGTATTCAGCGGGAAAAAGTGAGTCTAGGGAGCCAACTCCCGACGCTCAAAGACACTCCGAAGACCCAAAGGTCAAGCGTTGACATTTTAGGCTTTATTTTGCGGCCTTGCAGCTTTAAAATTCAATAAGATATTCAAAAAAATTGCTGTCTTCACAAACAAGACTGTTTCTAAATGTTTGAAGCGTCCCGAATCCGATGGAAGTGGTTTCGTAGCTCTCCGACACTGCTAACTCTCCGCCAAATCAAAAGAGACACGTTTTTTCAGCCCCTAGAGCTCAATTATTATTTTTTTTTTTCAAACAACACATTTTCTGAATCACTTTTTCATGCCGGATTTAATGGAATTGGTCCCGTCGCTCTACGACACTCCTAAGGTCTGGGGTAAATTTTACTAAGTCCCAGAGCTTGGGGACACCAAAATAAGTGCACTGGGGACTATTACCAGTCGATCCCAAATCACTTGAAACATGCAAAAAAAGAAAAAAAAAGAAAAAAAAAAAGAAAAAAAGAAAAAAAAGAAAAAAAATTCAAAAAAAAAAAAAAAAAAATCAAAAAAAAAGAAAAAAAAAAAGAAACTAAACCAAAAAAAAAAAAAAAAAAAAACCTTCTTGATGTGGACTTAGACTTGTCTTAGTACTACAACTACAACCTATCTCAAACCCTCACCCTGAACCTAACCCGCAGACTTGTATACACTAACCCTAACCAGTCTTAGTACTACAACTACTACCTATCTCAAACCCTCACCCTAAACCTAACCCGCAGACTTGTATACACTAAGCCTAACCCTAAAAAAAAAAAAAAAAAATCTGGAAAAAAACACAAGTGTCAAAACACTTCCGGGTTCGCTTTGCGCCCCCTTCTGGACATTTTAGACAAAACTCTCAAGAGGGAAAAAGATTCGCAGTGGCCTACTTAGTACGTAGGCAAAAGTTTTTTTTTTTTTGAATTTTTTTGTGCAATTTCAATGGCAGACAAATGGTGGCGCTGTTGCCGCTAGGAAGCTCAGAAATCAATGAGGACAACAGATTCCGAATCGGGTCGCCATTACGGAATTTTTGATGTCTCATACTTGTGTTTTGGACTCTCAGAGGCTCCTGAGTCTTATCGGTAGAACCCCCATTACCTAACCCTAAATCTTGAAAATAACACAAGTGTCAAAACACTTCCGGGTTCGCTGTTGCGCCCCCTTCTGGACATTTTAGACAAAACTCTCAAGAGGGAAAAAGATTCGCAGTGGCCTACTTAGTACGTAGGCAAAAGTTTTTTTTTTTTTGAATTTTTTTGTGCAATTTTAATGGCAGACAAATGGTGGCGCTGTTGCCGCTAGGAAGCTCAGAAATCAATGAGGACAACAGATTCCGAATCGGGTCGCCATTACGGAATTTTAGATGTCTCATACTTGTGTCCTGGACGTTCAGAGGCTCCTGGGTCTTATCGGTAAGATTACCGGTAATCTTGCGAACCCCCATTGCCTAACCCTAACCCTAACCCTAACCCTTTAAAGTGCGATAGCTCCTCCCACAAAGGTCGACACGGTCCCATCTTTTAGTATGTTATATAGCTTGTCGAGACGGACATTTGGATATGTGTCTCTCCGCACACGGTCGCACGGTTCCTAACCCTAGGGTTAGCCTTTAAAGTGCGATAGCTCCTCCCACAAAGGTCGACACGGTCCCATCTTTTAGTATGTTATATAGCTTGTCGAGACGGACATTTGGATATGTGTCTCTCCGCACACGGTCGCACGGTTCCTAACCCTAGGGTTAGCCTTTAAAGTGCGATAGCTCCTCCCACAAAGGTCGACACGGTCCCATCTTTTAGTATGTTATATAGCTTGTCGAGACGGACATTTGGATATGTGTCTCTCCGCACACGGTCGCACGGTTCCTAACCCTAGGGTTAGCCTTTAAAGTGCGATAGCTCCTCCCACAAAGGTCAGAAATAAAAGTTAGTCACGTCCACGCGTAGCCATCGATAAGACGAACGCGATGATATGTGGCTCGCTTCTGGTACTCAATTTTAAGTTTAGCATTTCAACCAAAAACACATTCTTAGCATCGGTAACCCTATAAGCCTTTCGATCAGGTAAAACTAGGGTTATCTAGGGTTAGGGTTAGGGGCTACGGGGGTCGCACGACAATGGCGGACATATCAGATCGTAGGCCTCGGAAAGCTGGAAACGCCAACGTCAATTACTTGTCTGACGGACGTATCGTTCAAGAGCTATCGCGCGTTGAAAACTAACCCTAACCCTAGCCAATTAAGAGAACCGTAAGTCCGTGTGCTGGGAAACACATATCAGCGCGTCCGCCTCGTCGTTCTGAGTCGGAAAATGGTCTCGGTTTTTTACAGAAGTTTTCTGGCGGCTAAGTGGCTATTACACCCACTTCCCGACATCGTAGAGACACGAGACCACCACGGCTGTATTCAGCGGGAAAAAGTGAGTCTAGGGAGCCAACTCCCGACGCTCAAAGACACTCCGAAGACCCAAAGGTCAAGCGTTGACATTTTAGGCTTTATTTTGCGGCCTTGCAGCTTTAAAATTCAATAAGATATTCAAAAAAATTGCTGTCTTCACAAACAAGACTGTTTCTAAATGTTTGAAGCGTCCCGAATCCGATGGAAGTGGTTTCGTAGCTCTCCGACACTGCTAACTCTCCGCCAAATCAAAAGAGACACGTTTTTTCAGCCCCTAGAGCTCAATTATTATTTTTTTTTTTCAAACAACACATTTTCTGAATCACTTTTTCATGCCGGATTTAATGGAATTGGTCCCGTCGCTCTACGACACTCCTAAGGTCTGGGGTAAATTTTACTAAGTCCCAGAGCTTGGGGACACCAAAATAAGTGCACTGGGGACTATTACCAGTCGATCCCAAATCACTTGAAACATGCAAAAAAAGAAAAAAAAAGAAAAAAAAAAAGAAAAAAAGAAAAAAAAGAAAAAAAATTCAAAAAAAAAAAAAAAAAAATCAAAAAAAAAGAAAAAAAAAAAGAAACTAAACCAAAAAAAAAAAAAAAAAAAAAACCTTCTTGATGTGGACTTAGACTTGTCTTAGTACTACAACTACAACCTATCTCAAACCCTCACCCTGAACCTAACCCGCAGACTTGTATACACTAACCCTAACCAGTCTTAGTACTACAACTACTACCTATCTCAAACCCTCACCCTAAACCTAACCCGCAGACTTGTATACACTAAGCCTAACCCTAAAAAAAAAAAAAAAAAATCTGGAAAAAAACACAAGTGTCAAAACACTTCCGGGTTCGCTTTGCGCCCCCTTCTGGACATTTTAGACAAAACTCTCAAGAGGGAAAAAGATTCGCAGTGGCCTACTTAGTACGTAGGCAAAAGTTTTTTTTTTTTTGAATTTTTTTGTGCAATTTCAATGGCAGACAAATGGTGGCGCTGTTGCCGCTAGGAAGCTCAGAAATCAATGAGGACAACAGATTCCGAATCGGGTCGCCATTACGGAATTTTTGATGTCTCATACTTGTGTTTTGGACTCTCAGAGGCTCCTGAGTCTTATCGGTAGAACCCCCATTACCTAACCCTAAATCTTGAAAATAACACAAGTGTCAAAACACTTCCGGGTTCGCTGTTGCGCCCCCTTCTGGACATTTTAGACAAAACTCTCAAGAGGGAAAAAGATTCGCAGTGGCCTACTTAGTACGTAGGCAAAAGTTTTTTTTTTTTTGAATTTTTTTGTGCAATTTTAATGGCAGACAAATGGTGGCGCTGTTGCCGCTAGGAAGCTCAGAAATCAATGAGGACAACAGATTCCGAATCGGGTCGCCATTACGGAATTTTAGATGTCTCATACTTGTGTCCTGGACGTTCAGAGGCTCCTGGGTCTTATCGGTAAGATTACCGGTAATCTTGCGAACCCCCATTGCCTAACCCTAACCCTAACCCTAACCCTTTAAAGTGCGATAGCTCCTCCCACAAAGGTCGACACGGTCCCATCTTTTAGTATGTTATATAGCTTGTCGAGACGGACATTTGGATATGTGTCTCTCCGCACACGGTCGCACGGTTCCTAACCCTAGGGTTAGCCTTTAAAGTGCGATAGCTCCTCCCACAAAGGTCGACACGGTCCCATCTTTTAGTATGTTATATAGCTTGTCGAGACGGACATTTGGATATGTGTCTCTCCGCACACGGTCGCACGGTTCCTAACCCTAGGGTTAGCCTTTAAAGTGCGATAGCTCCTCCCACAAAGGTCGACACGGTCCCATCTTTTAGTATGTTATATAGCTTGTCGAGACGGACATTTGGATATGTGTCTCTCCGCACACGGTCGCACGGTTCCTAACCCTAGGGTTAGCCTTTAAAGTGCGATAGCTCCTCCCACAAAGGTCAGAAATAAAAGTTAGTCACGTCCACGCGTAGCCATCGATAAGACGAACGCGATGATATGTGGCTCGCTTCTGGTACTCAATTTTAAGTTTAGCATTTCAACCAAAAACACATTCTTAGCATCGGTAACCCTATAAGCCTTTCGATCAGGTAAAACTAGGGTTATCTAGGGTTAGGGTTAGGGGCTACGGGGGTCGCACGACAATGGCGGACATATCAGATCGTAGGCCTCGGAAAGCTGGAAACGCCAACGTCAATTACTTGTCTGACGGACGTATCGTTCAAGAGCTATCGCGCGTTGAAAACTAACCCTAACCCTAGCCAATTAAGAGAACCGTAAGTCCGTGTGCTGGGAAACACATATCAGCGCGTCCGCCTCGTCGTTCTGAGTCGGAAAATGGTCTCGGTTTTTTACAGAAGTTTTCTGGCGGCTAAGTGGCTATTACACCCACTTCCCGACATCGTAGAGACACGAGACCACCACGGCTGTATTCAGCGGGAAAAAGTGAGTCTAGGGAGCCAACTCCCGACGCTCAAAGACACTCCGAAGACCCAAAGGTCAAGCGTTGACATTTTAGGCTTTATTTTGCGGCCTTGCAGCTTTAAAATTCAATAAGATATTCAAAAAAATTGCTGTCTTCACAAACAAGACTGTTTCTAAATGTTTGAAGCGTCCCGAATCCGATGGAAGTGGTTTCGTAGCTCTCCGACACTGCTAACTCTCCGCCAAATCAAAAGAGACACGTTTTTTCAGCCCCTAGAGCTCAATTATTATTATTTTTTTTCAAACAACACATTTTCTGAATCACTTTTTCATGCCGGATTTAATGGAATTGGTCCCGTCGCTCTACGACACTCCTAAGGTCTGGGGTAAATTTTACTAAGTCCCAGAGCTTGGGGACACCAAAATAAGTGCACTGGGGACTATTACCAGTCGATCCCAAATCACTTGAAACATGCAAAAAAAGAAAAAAAAAGAAAAAAAAAAAAGAAAAAAAGAAAAAAAAGAAAAAAAATTCAAAAAAAAAAAAAAAAAAATCAAAAAAAAAGAAAAAAAAAAAGAAACTAAACCAAAAAAAAAAAAAAAAAAAAAACCTTCTTGATGTGGACTTAGACTTGTCTTAGTACTACAACTACAACCTATCTCAAACCCTCACCCTGAACCTAACCCGCAGACTTGTATACACTAACCCTAACCAGTCTTAGTACTACAACTACTACCTATCTCAAACCCTCACCCTAAACCTAACCCGCAGACTTGTATACACTAAGCCTAACCCTAAAAAAAAAAAAAAAAAATCTGGAAAAAAACACAAGTGTCAAAACACTTCCGGGTTCGCTTTGCGCCCCCTTCTGGACATTTTAGACAAAACTCTCAAGAGGGAAAAAGATTCGCAGTGGCCTACTTAGTACGTAGGCAAAAGTTTTTTTTTTTTTGAATTTTTTTGTGCAATTTCAATGGCAGACAAATGGTGGCGCTGTTGCCGCTAGGAAGCTCAGAAATCAATGAGGACAACAGATTCCGAATCGGGTCGCCATTACGGAATTTTTGATGTCTCATACTTGTGTTTTGGACTCTCAGAGGCTCCTGAGTCTTATCGGTAGAACCCCCATTACCTAACCCTAAATCTTGAAAATAACACAAGTGTCAAAACACTTCCGGGTTCGCTGTTGCGCCCCCTTCTGGACATTTTAGACAAAACTCTCAAGAGGGAAAAAGATTCGCAGTGGCCTACTTAGTACGTAGGCAAAAGTTTTTTTTTTTTTGAATTTTTTTGTGCAATTTTAATGGCAGACAAATGGTGGCGCTGTTGCCGCTAGGAAGCTCAGAAATCAATGAGGACAACAGATTCCGAATCGGGTCGCCATTACGGAATTTTAGATGTCTCATACTTGTGTCCTGGACGTTCAGAGGCTCCTGGGTCTTATCGGTAAGATTACCGGTAATCTTGCGAACCCCCATTGCCTAACCCTAACCCTAACCCTAACCCTTTAAAGTGCGATAGCTCCTCCCACAAAGGTCGACACGGTCCCATCTTTTAGTATGTTATATAGCTTGTCGAGACGGACATTTGGATATGTGTCTCTCCGCACACGGTCGCACGGTTCCTAACCCTAGGGTTAGCCTTTAAAGTGCGATAGCTCCTCCCACAAAGGTCGACACGGTCCCATCTTTTAGTATGTTATATAGCTTGTCGAGACGGACATTTGGATATGTGTCTCTCCGCACACGGTCGCACGGTTCCTAACCCTAGGGTTAGCCTTTAAAGTGCGATAGCTCCTCCCACAAAGGTCGACACGGTCCCATCTTTTAGTATGTTATATAGCTTGTCGAGACGGACATTTGGATATGTGTCTCTCCGCACACGGTCGCACGGTTCCTAACCCTAGGGTTAGCCTTTAAAGTGCGATAGCTCCTCCCACAAAGGTCAGAAATAAAAGTTAGTCACGTCCACGCGTAGCCATCGATAAGACGAACGCGATGATATGTGGCTCGCTTCTGGTACTCAATTTTAAGTTTAGCATTTCAACCAAAAACACATTCTTAGCATCGGTAACCCTATAAGCCTTTCGATCAGGTAAAACTAGGGTTATCTAGGGTTAGGGTTAGGGGCTACGGGGGTCGCACGACAATGGCGGACATATCAGATCGTAGGCCTCGGAAAGCTGGAAACGCCAACGTCAATTACTTGTCTGACGGACGTATCGTTCAAGAGCTATCGCGCGTTGAAAACTAACCCTAACCCTAGCCAATTAAGAGAACCGTAAGTCCGTGTGCTGGGAAACACATATCAGCGCGTCCGCCTCGTCGTTCTGAGTCGGAAAATGGTCTCGTTTTTTACAGAAGTTTTCTGGCGGCTAAGTGGCTATTACACCCACTTCCCGACATCGTAGAGACACGAGACCACCACGGCTGTATTCAGCGGGAAAAAGTGAGTCTAGGGAGCCAACTCCCGACGCTCAAAGACACTCCGAAGACCCAAAGGTCAAGCGTTGACATTTTAGGCTTTATTTTGCGGCCTTGCAGCTTTAAAATTCAATAAGATATTCAAAAAAATTGCTGTCTTCACAAACAAGACTGTTTCTAAATGTTTGAAGCGTCCCGAATCCGATGGAAGTGGTTTCGTAGCTCTCCGACACTGCTAACTCTCCGCCAAATCAAAAGAGACACGTTTTTTCAGCCCCTAGAGCTCAATTATTATTATTTTTTTTCAAACAACACATTTTCTGAATCACTTTTTCATGCCGGATTTAATGGAATTGGTCCCGTCGCTCTACGACACTCCTAAGGTCTGGGGTAAATTTTACTAAGTCCCAGAGCTTGGGGACACCAAAATAAGTGCACTGGGGACTATTACCAGTCGATCCCAAATCACTTGAAACATGCAAAAAAAGAAAAAAAAAGAAAAAAAAAAAAGAAAAAAAGAAAAAAAAGAAAAAAAATTCAAAAAAAAAAAAAAAAAAAGAAAAAAAAAAAGAAACTAAACCAAAAAAAAAAAAAAAAAAAAAACCTTCTTGATGTGGACTTAGACTTGTCTTAGTACTACAACTACAACCTATCTCAAACCCTCACCCTGAACCTAACCCGCAGACTTGTATACACTAACCCTAACCAGTCTTAGTACTACAACTACTACCTATCTCAAACCCTCACCCTAAACCTAACCCGCAGACTTGTATACACTAAGCCTAACCCTAAAAAAAAAAAAAAAAAATCTGGAAAAAAACACAAGTGTCAAAACACTTCCGGGTTCGCTTTGCGCCCCCTTCTGGACATTTTAGACAAAACTCTCAAGAGGGAAAAAGATTCGCAGTGGCCTACTTAGTACGTAGGCAAAAGTTTTTTTTTTTTTGAATTTTTTTGTGCAATTTCAATGGCAGACAAATGGTGGCGCTGTTGCCGCTAGGAAGCTCAGAAATCAATGAGGACAACAGATTCCGAATCGGGTCGCCATTACGGAATTTTTGATGTCTCATACTTGTGTTTTGGACTCTCAGAGGCTCCTGAGTCTTATCGGTAGAACCCCCATTACCTAACCCTAAATCTTGAAAATAACACAAGTGTCAAAACACTTCCGGGTTCGCTGTTGCGCCCCCTTCTGGACATTTTAGACAAAACTCTCAAGAGGGAAAAAGATTCGCAGTGGCCTACTTAGTACGTAGGCAAAAGTTTTTTTTTTTTTGAATTTTTTTGTGCAATTTTAATGGCAGACAAATGGTGGCGCTGTTGCCGCTAGGAAGCTCAGAAATCAATGAGGACAACAGATTCCGAATCGGGTCGCCATTACGGAATTTTAGATGTCTCATACTTGTGTCCTGGACGTTCAGAGGCTCCTGGGTCTTATCGGTAAGATTACCGGTAATCTTGCGAACCCCCATTGCCTAACCCTAACCCTAACCCTAACCCTTTAAAGTGCGATAGCTCCTCCCACAAAGGTCGACACGGTCCCATCTTTTAGTATGTTATATAGCTTGTCGAGACGGACATTTGGATATGTGTCTCTCCGCACACGGTCGCACGGTTCCTAACCCTAGGGTTAGCCTTTAAAGTGCGATAGCTCCTCCCACAAAGGTCGACACGGTCCCATCTTTTAGTATGTTATATAGCTTGTCGAGACGGACATTTGGATATGTGTCTCTCCGCACACGGTCGCACGGTTCCTAACCCTAGGGTTAGCCTTTAAAGTGCGATAGCTCCTCCCACAAAGGTCGACACGGTCCCATCTTTTAGTATGTTATATAGCTTGTCGAGACGGACATTTGGATATGTGTCTCTCCGCACACGGTCGCACGGTTCCTAACCCTAGGGTTAGCCTTTAAAGTGCGATAGCTCCTCCCACAAAGGTCAGAAATAAAAGTTAGTCACGTCCACGCGTAGCCATCGATAAGACGAACGCGATGATATGTGGCTCGCTTCTGGTACTCAATTTTAAGTTTAGCATTTCAACCAAAAACACATTCTTAGCATCGGTAACCCTATAAGCCTTTCGATCAGGTAAAACTAGGGTTATCTAGGGTTAGGGTTAGGGGCTACGGGGGTCGCACGACAATGGCGGACATATCAGATCGTAGGCCTCGGAAAGCTGGAAACGCCAACGTCAATTACTTGTCTGACGGACGTATCGTTCAAGAGCTATCGCGCGTTGAAAACTAACCCTAACCCTAGCCAATTAAGAGAACCGTAAGTCCGTGTGCTGGGAAACACATATCAGCGCGTCCGCCTCGTCGTTCTGAGTCGGAAAATGGTCTCGGTTTTTTACAGAAGTTTTCTGGCGGCTAAGTGGCTATTACACCCACTTCCCGACATCGTAGAGACACGAGACCACCACGGCTGTATTCAGCGGGAAAAAGTGAGTCTAGGGAGCCAACTCCCGACGCTCAAAGACACTCCGAAGACCCAAAGGTCAAGCGTTGACATTTTAGGCTTTATTTTGCGGCCTTGCAGCTTTAAAATTCAATAAGATATTCAAAAAAATTGCTGTCTTCACAAACAAGACTGTTTCTAAATGTTTGAAGCGTCCCGAATCCGATGGAAGTGGTTTCGTAGCTCTCCGACACTGCTAACTCTCCGCCAAATCAAAAGAGACACGTTTTTTCAGCCCCTAGAGCTCAATTATTATTTATTTTTTTCAAACAACACATTTTCTGAATCACTTTTTCATGCCGGATTTAATGGAATTGGTCCCGTCGCTCTACGACACTCCTAAGGTCTGGGGTAAATTTTACTAAGTCCCAGAGCTTGGGGACACCAAAATAAGTGCACTGGGGACTATTACCAGTCGATCCCAAATCACTTGAAACATGCAAAAAAAGAAAAAAAAAGAAAAAAAAAAAGAAAAAAAGAAAAAAAAGAAAAAAAATTCAAAAAAAAAAAAAAAAAATTCAAAAAAAAAGAAAAAAAAAAAGAAACTAAACCAAAAAAAAAAAAAAAAAAAAAACCTTCTTGATGTGGACTTAGACTTGTCTTAGTACTACAACTACAACCTATCTCAAACCCTCACCCTGAACCTAACCCGCAGACTTGTATACACTAACCCTAACCAGTCTTAGTACTACAACTACTACCTATCTCAAACCCTCACCCTAAACCTAACCCGCAGACTTGTATACACTAAGCCTAACCCTAAAAAAAAAAAAAAAAAATCTGGAAAAAAACACAAGTGTCAAAACACTTCCGGGTTCGCTTTGCGCCCCCTTCTGGACATTTTAGACAAAACTCTCAAGAGGGAAAAAGATTCGCAGTGGCCTACTTAGTACGTAGGCAAAAGTTTTTTTTTTTTTGAATTTTTTTGTGCAATTTCAATGGCAGACAAATGGTGGCGCTGTTGCCGCTAGGAAGCTCAGAAATCAATGAGGACAACAGATTCCGAATCGGGTCGCCATTACGGAATTTTTGATGTCTCATACTTGTGTTTTGGACTCTCAGAGGCTCCTGAGTCTTATCGGTAGAACCCCCATTACCTAACCCTAAATCTTGAAAATAACACAAGTGTCAAAACACTTCCGGGTTCGCTGTTGCGCCCCCTTCTGGACATTTTAGACAAAACTCTCAAGAGGGAAAAAGATTCGCAGTGGCCTACTTAGTACGTAGGCAAAAGTTTTTTTTTTTTTGAATTTTTTTGTGCAATTTTAATGGCAGACAAATGGTGGCGCTGTTGCCGCTAGGAAGCTCAGAAATCAATGAGGACAACAGATTCCGAATCGGGTCGCCATTACGGAATTTTAGATGTCTCATACTTGTGTCCTGGACGTTCAGAGGCTCCTGGGTCTTATCGGTAAGATTACCGGTAATCTTGCGAACCCCCATTGCCTAACCCTAACCCTAACCCTAACCCTTTAAAGTGCGATAGCTCCTCCCACAAAGGTCGACACGGTCCCATCTTTTAGTATGTTATATAGCTTGTCGAGACGGACATTTGGATATGTGTCTCTCCGCACACGGTCGCACGGTTCCTAACCCTAGGGTTAGCCTTTAAAGTGCGATAGCTCCTCCCACAAAGGTCGACACGGTCCCATCTTTTAGTATGTTATATAGCTTGTCGAGACGGACATTTGGATATGTGTCTCTCCGCACACGGTCGCACGGTTCCTAACCCTAGGGTTAGCCTTTAAAGTGCGATAGCTCCTCCCACAAAGGTCGACACGGTCCCATCTTTTAGTATGTTATATAGCTTGTCGAGACGGACATTTGGATATGTGTCTCTCCGCACACGGTCGCACGGTTCCTAACCCTAGGGTTAGCCTTTAAAGTGCGATAGCTCCTCCCACAAAGGTCAGAAATAAAAGTTAGTCACGTCCACGCGTAGCCATCGATAAGACGAACGCGATGATATGTGGCTCGCTTCTGGTACTCAATTTTAAGTTTAGCATTTCAACCAAAAACACATTCTTAGCATCGGTAACCCTATAAGCCTTTCGATCAGGTAAAACTAGGGTTATCTAGGGTTAGGGTTAGGGGCTACGGGGGTCGCACGACAATGGCGGACATATCAGATCGTAGGCCTCGGAAAGCTGGAAACGCCAACGTCAATTACTTGTCTGACGGACGTATCGTTCAAGAGCTATCGCGCGTTGAAAACTAACCCTAACCCTAGCCAATTAAGAGAACCGTAAGTCCGTGTGCTGGGAAACACATATCAGCGCGTCCGCCTCGTCGTTCTGAGTCGGAAAATGGTCTCGGTTTTTTACAGAAGTTTTCTGGCGGCTAAGTGGCTATTACACCCACTTCCCGACATCGTAGAGACACGAGACCACCACGGCTGTATTCAGCGGGAAAAAGTGAGTCTAGGGAGCCAACTCCCGACGCTCAAAGACACTCCGAAGACCCAAAGGTCAAGCGTTGACATTTTAGGCTTTATTTTGCGGCCTTGCAGCTTTAAAATTCAATAAGATATTCAAAAAAATTGCTGTCTTCACAAACAAGACTGTTTCTAAATGTTTGAAGCGTCCCGAATCCGATGGAAGTGGTTTCGTAGCTCTCCGACACTGCTAACTCTCCGCCAAATCAAAAGAGACACGTTTTTTCAGCCCCTAGAGCTCAATTATTATTATTTTTTTTCAAACAACACATTTTCTGAATCACTTTTTCATGCCGGATTTAATGGAATTGGTCCCGTCGCTCTACGACACTCCTAAGGTCTGGGGTAAATTTTACTAAGTCCCAGAGCTTGGGGACACCAAAATAAGTGCACTGGGGACTATTACCAGTCGATCCCAAATCACTTGAAACATGCAAAAAAAGAAAAAAAAAGAAAAAAAAAAAAGAAAAAAAGAAAAAAAAGAAAAAAAATTCAAAAAAAAAAAAAAAAAAAGAAAAAAAAAAAGAAACTAAACCAAAAAAAAAAAAAAAAAAAAAACCTTCTTGATGTGGACTTAGACTTGTCTTAGTACTACAACTACAACCTATCTCAAACCCTCACCCTGAACCTAACCCGCAGACTTGTATACACTAACCCTAACCAGTCTTAGTACTACAACTACTACCTATCTCAAACCCTCACCCTAAACCTAACCCGCAGACTTGTATACACTAAGCCTAACCCTAAAAAAAAAAAAAAAAAATCTGGAAAAAAACACAAGTGTCAAAACACTTCCGGGTTCGCTTTGCGCCCCCTTCTGGACATTTTAGACAAAACTCTCAAGAGGGAAAAAGATTCGCAGTGGCCTACTTAGTACGTAGGCAAAAGTTTTTTTTTTTTTGAATTTTTTTGTGCAATTTCAATGGCAGACAAATGGTGGCGCTGTTGCCGCTAGGAAGCTCAGAAATCAATGAGGACAACAGATTCCGAATCGGGTCGCCATTACGGAATTTTTGATGTCTCATACTTGTGTTTTGGACTCTCAGAGGCTCCTGAGTCTTATCGGTAGAACCCCCATTACCTAACCCTAAATCTTGAAAATAACACAAGTGTCAAAACACTTCCGGGTTCGCTGTTGCGCCCCCTTCTGGACATTTTAGACAAAACTCTCAAGAGGGAAAAAGATTCGCAGTGGCCTACTTAGTACGTAGGCAAAAGTTTTTTTTTTTTTGAATTTTTTTGTGCAATTTTAATGGCAGACAAATGGTGGCGCTGTTGCCGCTAGGAAGCTCAGAAATCAATGAGGACAACAGATTCCGAATCGGGTCGCCATTACGGAATTTTAGATGTCTCATACTTGTGTCCTGGACGTTCAGAGGCTCCTGGGTCTTATCGGTAAGATTACCGGTAATCTTGCGAACCCCCATTGCCTAACCCTAACCCTAACCCTAACCCTTTAAAGTGCGATAGCTCCTCCCACAAAGGTCGACACGGTCCCATCTTTTAGTATGTTATATAGCTTGTCGAGACGGACATTTGGATATGTGTCTCTCCGCACACGGTCGCACGGTTCCTAACCCTAGGGTTAGCCTTTAAAGTGCGATAGCTCCTCCCACAAAGGTCGACACGGTCCCATCTTTTAGTATGTTATATAGCTTGTCGAGACGGACATTTGGATATGTGTCTCTCCGCACACGGTCGCACGGTTCCTAACCCTAGGGTTAGCCTTTAAAGTGCGATAGCTCCTCCCACAAAGGTCGACACGGTCCCATCTTTTAGTATGTTATATAGCTTGTCGAGACGGACATTTGGATATGTGTCTCTCCGCACACGGTCGCACGGTTCCTAACCCTAGGGTTAGCCTTTAAAGTGCGATAGCTCCTCCCACAAAGGTCAGAAATAAAAGTTAGTCACGTCCACGCGTAGCCATCGATAAGACGAACGCGATGATATGTGGCTCGCTTCTGGTACTCAATTTTAAGTTTAGCATTTCAACCAAAAACACATTCTTAGCATCGGTAACCCTATAAGCCTTTCGATCAGGTAAAACTAGGGTTATCTAGGGTTAGGGTTAGGGGCTACGGGGGTCGCACGACAATGGCGGACATATCAGATCGTAGGCCTCGGAAAGCTGGAAACGCCAACGTCAATTACTTGTCTGACGGACGTATCGTTCAAGAGCTATCGCGCGTTGAAAACTAACCCTAACCCTAGCCAATTAAGAGAACCGTAAGTCCGTGTGCTGGGAAACACATATCAGCGCGTCCGCCTCGTCGTTCTGAGTCGGAAAATGGTCTCGGTTTTTTACAGAAGTTTTCTGGCGGCTAAGTGGCTATTACACCCACTTCCCGACATCGTAGAGACACGAGACCACCACGGCTGTATTCAGCGGGAAAAAGTGAGTCTAGGGAGCCAACTCCCGACGCTCAAAGACACTCCGAAGACCCAAAGGTCAAGCGTTGACATTTTAGGCTTTATTTTGCGGCCTTGCAGCTTTAAAATTCAATAAGATATTCAAAAAAATTGCTGTCTTCACAAACAAGACTGTTTCTAAATGTTTGAAGCGTCCCGAATCCGATGGAAGTGGTTTCGTAGCTCTCCGACACTGCTAACTCTCCGCCAAATCAAAAGAGACACGTTTTTTCAGCCCCTAGAGC
Source organism: Protomyctophum bolini (assembly GCF_963924005.1). Classification (NCBI taxonomy): domain Eukaryota; kingdom Metazoa; phylum Chordata; class Actinopteri; order Myctophiformes; family Myctophidae; genus Protomyctophum; species Protomyctophum bolini. The sequence continues at coordinate 29,428 of NW_027665341.1, read as the reverse complement.
TCAATTATTATTTATTTTTTTCAAACAACACATTTTCTGAATCACTTTTTCATGCCGGATTTAATGGAATTGGTCCCGTCGCTCTACGACACTCCTAAGGTCTGGGGTAAATTTTACTAAGTCCCAGAGCTTGGGGACACCAAAATAAGTGCACTGGGGACTATTACCAGTCGATCCCAAATCACTTGAAACATGCAAAAAAAGAAAAAAAAAGAAAAAAAAAAAAGAAAAAAAGAAAAAAAAGAAAAAAAATTCAAAAAAAAAAAAAAAAAATTCAAAAAAAAAAGAAACTAAACCAAAAAAAAAAAAAAAAAAAAAACCTTCTTGATGTGGACTTAGACTTGTCTTAGTACTACAACTACAACCTATCTCAAACCCTCACCCTGAACCTAACCCGCAGACTTGTATACACTAACCCTAACCAGTCTTAGTACTACAACTACTACCTATCTCAAACCCTCACCCTAAACCTAACCCGCAGACTTGTATACACTAAGCCTAACCCTAAAAAAAAAAAAAAAAAATCTGGAAAAAAACACAAGTGTCAAAACACTTCCGGGTTCGCTTTGCGCCCCCTTCTGGACATTTTAGACAAAACTCTCAAGAGGGAAAAAGATTCGCAGTGGCCTACTTAGTACGTAGGCAAAAGTTTTTTTTTTTTTGAATTTTTTTGTGCAATTTCAATGGCAGACAAATGGTGGCGCTGTTGCCGCTAGGAAGCTCAGAAATCAATGAGGACAACAGATTCCGAATCGGGTCGCCATTACGGAATTTTTGATGTCTCATACTTGTGTTTTGGACTCTCAGAGGCTCCTGAGTCTTATCGGTAGAACCCCCATTACCTAACCCTAAATCTTGAAAATAACACAAGTGTCAAAACACTTCCGGGTTCGCTGTTGCGCCCCCTTCTGGACATTTTAGACAAAACTCTCAAGAGGGAAAAAGATTCGCAGTGGCCTACTTAGTACGTAGGCAAAAGTTTTTTTTTTTTTGAATTTTTTTGTGCAATTTTAATGGCAGACAAATGGTGGCGCTGTTGCCGCTAGGAAGCTCAGAAATCAATGAGGACAACAGATTCCGAATCGGGTCGCCATTACGGAATTTTAGATGTCTCATACTTGTGTCCTGGACGTTCAGAGGCTCCTGGGTCTTATCGGTAAGATTACCGGTAATCTTGCGAACCCCCATTGCCTAACCCTAACCCTAACCCTAACCCTTTAAAGTGCGATAGCTCCTCCCACAAAGGTCGACACGGTCCCATCTTTTAGTATGTTATATAGCTTGTCGAGACGGACATTTGGATATGTGTCTCTCCGCACACGGTCGCACGGTTCCTAACCCTAGGGTTAGCCTTTAAAGTGCGATAGCTCCTCCCACAAAGGTCGACACGGTCCCATCTTTTAGTATGTTATATAGCTTGTCGAGACGGACATTTGGATATGTGTCTCTCCGCACACGGTCGCACGGTTCCTAACCCTAGGGTTAGCCTTTAAAGTGCGATAGCTCCTCCCACAAAGGTCGACACGGTCCCATCTTTTAGTATGTTATATAGCTTGTCGAGACGGACATTTGGATATGTGTCTCTCCGCACACGGTCGCACGGTTCCTAACCCTAGGGTTAGCCTTTAAAGTGCGATAGCTCCTCCCACAAAGGTCAGAAATAAAAGTTAGTCACGTCCACGCGTAGCCATCGATAAGACGAACGCGATGATATGTGGCTCGCTTCTGGTACTCAATTTTAAGTTTAGCATTTCAACCAAAAACACATTCTTAGCATCGGTAACCCTATAAGCCTTTCGATCAGGTAAAACTAGGGTTATCTAGGGTTAGGGTTAGGGGCTACGGGGGTCGCACGACAATGGCGGACATATCAGATCGTAGGCCTCGGAAAGCTGGAAACGCCAACGTCAATTACTTGTCTGACGGACGTATCGTTCAAGAGCTATCGCGCGTTGAAAACTAACCCTAACCCTAGCCAATTAAGAGAACCGTAAGTCCGTGTGCTGGGAAACACATATCAGCGCGTCCGCCTCGTCGTTCTGAGTCGGAAAATGGTCTCGTTTTTTACAGAAGTTTTCTGGCGGCTAAGTGGCTATTACACCCACTTCCCGACATCGTAGAGACACGAGACCACCACGGCTGTATTCAGCGGGAAAAAGTGAGTCTAGGGAGCCAACTCCCGACGCTCAAAGACACTCCGAAGACCCAAAGGTCAAGCGTTGACATTTTAGGCTTTATTTTGCGGCCTTGCAGCTTTAAAATTCAATAAGATATTCAAAAAAATTGCTGTCTTCACAAACAAGACTGTTTCTAAATGTTTGAAGCGTCCCGAATCCGATGGAAGTGGTTTCGTAGCTCTCCGACACTGCTAACTCTCCGCCAAATCAAAAGAGACACGTTTTTTCAGCCCCTAGAGCTCAATTATTATTATTTTTTTTCAAACAACACATTTTCTGAATCACTTTTTCATGCCGGATTTAATGGAATTGGTCCCGTCGCTCTACGACACTCCTAAGGTCTGGGGTAAATTTTACTAAGTCCCAGAGCTTGGGGACACCAAAATAAGTGCACTGGGGACTATTACCAGTCGATCCCAAATCACTTGAAACATGCAAAAAAAGAAAAAAAAAGAAAAAAAAAAAAGAAAAAAAGAAAAAAAAGAAAAAAAATTCAAAAAAAAAAAAAAAAAAAGAAAAAAAAAAAGAAACTAAACCAAAAAAAAAAAAAAAAAAAAAACCTTCTTGATGTGGACTTAGACTTGTCTTAGTACTACAACTACAACCTATCTCAAACCCTCACCCTGAACCTAACCCGCAGACTTGTATACACTAACCCTAACCAGTCTTAGTACTACAACTACTACCTATCTCAAACCCTCACCCTAAACCTAACCCGCAGACTTGTATACACTAAGCCTAACCCTAAAAAAAAAAAAAAAAAATCTGGAAAAAAACACAAGTGTCAAAACACTTCCGGGTTCGCTTTGCGCCCCCTTCTGGACATTTTAGACAAAACTCTCAAGAGGGAAAAAGATTCGCAGTGGCCTACTTAGTACGTAGGCAAAAGTTTTTTTTTTTTTGAATTTTTTTGTGCAATTTCAATGGCAGACAAATGGTGGCGCTGTTGCCGCTAGGAAGCTCAGAAATCAATGAGGACAACAGATTCCGAATCGGGTCGCCATTACGGAATTTTTGATGTCTCATACTTGTGTTTTGGACTCTCAGAGGCTCCTGAGTCTTATCGGTAGAACCCCCATTACCTAACCCTAAATCTTGAAAATAACACAAGTGTCAAAACACTTCCGGGTTCGCTGTTGCGCCCCCTTCTGGACATTTTAGACAAAACTCTCAAGAGGGAAAAAGATTCGCAGTGGCCTACTTAGTACGTAGGCAAAAGTTTTTTTTTTTTTGAATTTTTTTGTGCAATTTTAATGGCAGACAAATGGTGGCGCTGTTGCCGCTAGGAAGCTCAGAAATCAATGAGGACAACAGATTCCGAATCGGGTCGCCATTACGGAATTTTAGATGTCTCATACTTGTGTCCTGGACGTTCAGAGGCTCCTGGGTCTTATCGGTAAGATTACCGGTAATCTTGCGAACCCCCATTGCCTAACCCTAACCCTAACCCTAACCCTTTAAAGTGCGATAGCTCCTCCCACAAAGGTCGACACGGTCCCATCTTTTAGTATGTTATATAGCTTGTCGAGACGGACATTTGGATATGTGTCTCTCCGCACACGGTCGCACGGTTCCTAACCCTAGGGTTAGCCTTTAAAGTGCGATAGCTCCTCCCACAAAGGTCGACACGGTCCCATCTTTTAGTATGTTATATAGCTTGTCGAGACGGACATTTGGATATGTGTCTCTCCGCACACGGTCGCACGGTTCCTAACCCTAGGGTTAGCCTTTAAAGTGCGATAGCTCCTCCCACAAAGGTCGACACGGTCCCATCTTTTAGTATGTTATATAGCTTGTCGAGACGGACATTTGGATATGTGTCTCTCCGCACACGGTCGCACGGTTCCTAACCCTAGGGTTAGCCTTTAAAGTGCGATAGCTCCTCCCACAAAGGTCAGAAATAAAAGTTAGTCACGTCCACGCGTAGCCATCGATAAGACGAACGCGATGATATGTGGCTCGCTTCTGGTACTCAATTTTAAGTTTAGCATTTCAACCAAAAACACATTCTTAGCATCGGTAACCCTATAAGCCTTTCGATCAGGTAAAACTAGGGTTATCTAGGGTTAGGGTTAGGGGCTACGGGGGTCGCACGACAATGGCGGACATATCAGATCGTAGGCCTCGGAAAGCTGGAAACGCCAACGTCAATTACTTGTCTGACGGACGTATCGTTCAAGAGCTATCGCGCGTTGAAAACTAACCCTAACCCTAGCCAATTAAGAGAACCGTAAGTCCGTGTGCTGGGAAACACATATCAGCGCGTCCGCCTCGTCGTTCTGAGTCGGAAAATGGTCTCGGTTTTTTACAGAAGTTTTCTGGCGGCTAAGTGGCTATTACACCCACTTCCCGACATCGTAGAGACACGAGACCACCACGGCTGTATTCAGCGGGAAAAAGTGAGTCTAGGGAGCCAACTCCCGACGCTCAAAGACACTCCGAAGACCCAAAGGTCAAGCGTTGACATTTTAGGCTTTATTTTGCGGCCTTGCAGCTTTAAAATTCAATAAGATATTCAAAAAAATTGCTGTCTTCACAAACAAGACTGTTTCTAAATGTTTGAAGCGTCCCGAATCCGATGGAAGTGGTTTCGTAGCTCTCCGACACTGCTAACTCTCCGCCAAATCAAAAGAGACACGTTTTTTCAGCCCCTAGAGCTCAATTATTATTTATTTTTTTCAAACAACACATTTTCTGAATCACTTTTTCATGCCGGATTTAATGGAATTGGTCCCGTCGCTCTACGACACTCCTAAGGTCTGGGGTAAATTTTACTAAGTCCCAGAGCTTGGGGACACCAAAATAAGTGCACTGGGGACTATTACCAGTCGATCCCAAATCACTTGAAACATGCAAAAAAAGAAAAAAAAAGAAAAAAAAAAAGAAAAAAAGAAAAAAAAGAAAAAAAATTCAAAAAAAAAAAAAAAAAATTCAAAAAAAAAGAAAAAAAAAAAGAAACTAAACCAAAAAAAAAAAAAAAAAAAAAACCTTCTTGATGTGGACTTAGACTTGTCTTAGTACTACAACTACAACCTATCTCAAACCCTCACCCTGAACCTAACCCGCAGACTTGTATACACTAACCCTAACCAGTCTTAGTACTACAACTACTACCTATCTCAAACCCTCACCCTAAACCTAACCCGCAGACTTGTATACACTAAGCCTAACCCTAAAAAAAAAAAAAAAAAATCTGGAAAAAAACACAAGTGTCAAAACACTTCCGGGTTCGCTTTGCGCCCCCTTCTGGACATTTTAGACAAAACTCTCAAGAGGGAAAAAGATTCGCAGTGGCCTACTTAGTACGTAGGCAAAAGTTTTTTTTTTTTTGAATTTTTTTGTGCAATTTCAATGGCAGACAAATGGTGGCGCTGTTGCCGCTAGGAAGCTCAGAAATCAATGAGGACAACAGATTCCGAATCGGGTCGCCATTACGGAATTTTTGATGTCTCATACTTGTGTTTTGGACTCTCAGAGGCTCCTGAGTCTTATCGGTAGAACCCCCATTACCTAACCCTAAATCTTGAAAATAACACAAGTGTCAAAACACTTCCGGGTTCGCTGTTGCGCCCCCTTCTGGACATTTTAGACAAAACTCTCAAGAGGGAAAAAGATTCGCAGTGGCCTACTTAGTACGTAGGCAAAAGTTTTTTTTTTTTTGAATTTTTTTGTGCAATTTTAATGGCAGACAAATGGTGGCGCTGTTGCCGCTAGGAAGCTCAGAAATCAATGAGGACAACAGATTCCGAATCGGGTCGCCATTACGGAATTTTAGATGTCTCATACTTGTGTCCTGGACGTTCAGAGGCTCCTGGGTCTTATCGGTAAGATTACCGGTAATCTTGCGAACCCCCATTGCCTAACCCTAACCCTAACCCTAACCCTTTAAAGTGCGATAGCTCCTCCCACAAAGGTCGACACGGTCCCATCTTTTAGTATGTTATATAGCTTGTCGAGACGGACATTTGGATATGTGTCTCTCCGCACACGGTCGCACGGTTCCTAACCCTAGGGTTAGCCTTTAAAGTGCGATAGCTCCTCCCACAAAGGTCGACACGGTCCCATCTTTTAGTATGTTATATAGCTTGTCGAGACGGACATTTGGATATGTGTCTCTCCGCACACGGTCGCACGGTTCCTAACCCTAGGGTTAGCCTTTAAAGTGCGATAGCTCCTCCCACAAAGGTCGACACGGTCCCATCTTTTAGTATGTTATATAGCTTGTCGAGACGGACATTTGGATATGTGTCTCTCCGCACACGGTCGCACGGTTCCTAACCCTAGGGTTAGCCTTTAAAGTGCGATAGCTCCTCCCACAAAGGTCAGAAATAAAAGTTAGTCACGTCCACGCGTAGCCATCGATAAGACGAACGCGATGATATGTGGCTCGCTTCTGGTACTCAATTTTAAGTTTAGCATTTCAACCAAAAACACATTCTTAGCATCGGTAACCCTATAAGCCTTTCGATCAGGTAAAACTAGGGTTATCTAGGGTTAGGGTTAGGGGCTACGGGGGTCGCACGACAATGGCGGACATATCAGATCGTAGGCCTCGGAAAGCTGGAAACGCCAACGTCAATTACTTGTCTGACGGACGTATCGTTCAAGAGCTATCGCGCGTTGAAAACTAACCCTAACCCTAGCCAATTAAGAGAACCGTAAGTCCGTGTGCTGGGAAACACATATCAGCGCGTCCGCCTCGTCGTTCTGAGTCGGAAAATGGTCTCGGTTTTTTACAGAAGTTTTCTGGCGGCTAAGTGGCTATTACACCCACTTCCCGACATCGTAGAGACACGAGACCACCACGGCTGTATTCAGCGGGAAAAAGTGAGTCTAGGGAGCCAACTCCCGACGCTCAAAGACACTCCGAAGACCCAAAGGTCAAGCGTTGACATTTTAGGCTTTATTTTGCGGCCTTGCAGCTTTAAAATTCAATAAGATATTCAAAAAAATTGCTGTCTTCACAAACAAGACTGTTTCTAAATGTTTGAAGCGTCCCGAATCCGATGGAAGTGGTTTCGTAGCTCTCCGACACTGCTAACTCTCCGCCAAATCAAAAGAGACACGTTTTTTCAGCCCCTAGAGCTCAATTATTATTATTTTTTTTCAAACAACACATTTTCTGAATCACTTTTTCATGCCGGATTTAATGGAATTGGTCCCGTCGCTCTACGACACTCCTAAGGTCTGGGGTAAATTTTACTAAGTCCCAGAGCTTGGGGACACCAAAATAAGTGCACTGGGGACTATTACCAGTCGATCCCAAATCACTTGAAACATGCAAAAAAAGAAAAAAAAAGAAAAAAAAAAAAGAAAAAAAGAAAAAAAAGAAAAAAAATTCAAAAAAAAAAAAAAAAAAAGAAAAAAAAAAAGAAACTAAACCAAAAAAAAAAAAAAAAAAAAAACCTTCTTGATGTGGACTTAGACTTGTCTTAGTACTACAACTACAACCTATCTCAAACCCTCACCCTGAACCTAACCCGCAGACTTGTATACACTAACCCTAACCAGTCTTAGTACTACAACTACTACCTATCTCAAACCCTCACCCTAAACCTAACCCGCAGACTTGTATACACTAAGCCTAACCCTAAAAAAAAAAAAAAAAAATCTGGAAAAAAACACAAGTGTCAAAACACTTCCGGGTTCGCTTTGCGCCCCCTTCTGGACATTTTAGACAAAACTCTCAAGAGGGAAAAAGATTCGCAGTGGCCTACTTAGTACGTAGGCAAAAGTTTTTTTTTTTTTGAATTTTTTTGTGCAATTTCAATGGCAGACAAATGGTGGCGCTGTTGCCGCTAGGAAGCTCAGAAATCAATGAGGACAACAGATTCCGAATCGGGTCGCCATTACGGAATTTTTGATGTCTCATACTTGTGTTTTGGACTCTCAGAGGCTCCTGAGTCTTATCGGTAGAACCCCCATTACCTAACCCTAAATCTTGAAAATAACACAAGTGTCAAAACACTTCCGGGTTCGCTGTTGCGCCCCCTTCTGGACATTTTAGACAAAACTCTCAAGAGGGAAAAAGATTCGCAGTGGCCTACTTAGTACGTAGGCAAAAGTTTTTTTTTTTTTGAATTTTTTTGTGCAATTTTAATGGCAGACAAATGGTGGCGCTGTTGCCGCTAGGAAGCTCAGAAATCAATGAGGACAACAGATTCCGAATCGGGTCGCCATTACGGAATTTTAGATGTCTCATACTTGTGTCCTGGACGTTCAGAGGCTCCTGGGTCTTATCGGTAAGATTACCGGTAATCTTGCGAACCCCCATTGCCTAACCCTAACCCTAACCCTAACCCTTTAAAGTGCGATAGCTCCTCCCACAAAGGTCGACACGGTCCCATCTTTTAGTATGTTATATAGCTTGTCGAGACGGACATTTGGATATGTGTCTCTCCGCACACGGTCGCACGGTTCCTAACCCTAGGGTTAGCCTTTAAAGTGCGATAGCTCCTCCCACAAAGGTCGACACGGTCCCATCTTTTAGTATGTTATATAGCTTGTCGAGACGGACATTTGGATATGTGTCTCTCCGCACACGGTCGCACGGTTCCTAACCCTAGGGTTAGCCTTTAAAGTGCGATAGCTCCTCCCACAAAGGTCGACACGGTCCCATCTTTTAGTATGTTATATAGCTTGTCGAGACGGACATTTGGATATGTGTCTCTCCGCACACGGTCGCACGGTTCCTAACCCTAGGGTTAGCCTTTAAAGTGCGATAGCTCCTCCCACAAAGGTCAGAAATAAAAGTTAGTCACGTCCACGCGTAGCCATCGATAAGACGAACGCGATGATATGTGGCTCGCTTCTGGTACTCAATTTTAAGTTTAGCATTTCAACCAAAAACACATTCTTAGCATCGGTAACCCTATAAGCCTTTCGATCAGGTAAAACTAGGGTTATCTAGGGTTAGGGTTAGGGGCTACGGGGGTCGCACGACAATGGCGGACATATCAGATCGTAGGCCTCGGAAAGCTGGAAACGCCAACGTCAATTACTTGTCTGACGGACGTATCGTTCAAGAGCTATCGCGCGTTGAAAACTAACCCTAACCCTAGCCAATTAAGAGAACCGTAAGTCCGTGTGCTGGGAAACACATATCAGCGCGTCCGCCTCGTCGTTCTGAGTCGGAAAATGGTCTCGGTTTTTTACAGAAGTTTTCTGGCGGCTAAGTGGCTATTACACCCACTTCCCGACATCGTAGAGACACGAGACCACCACGGCTGTATTCAGCGGGAAAAAGTGAGTCTAGGGAGCCAACTCCCGACGCTCAAAGACACTCCGAAGACCCAAAGGTCAAGCGTTGACATTTTAGGCTTTATTTTGCGGCCTTGCAGCTTTAAAATTCAATAAGATATTCAAAAAAATTGCTGTCTTCACAAACAAGACTGTTTCTAAATGTTTGAAGCGTCCCGAATCCGATGGAAGTGGTTTCGTAGCTCTCCGACACTGCTAACTCTCCGCCAAATCAAAAGAGACACGTTTTTTCAGCCCCTAGAGCTCAATTATTATTTATTTTTTTCAAACAACACATTTTCTGAATCACTTTTTCATGCCGGATTTAATGGAATTGGTCCCGTCGCTCTACGACACTCCTAAGGTCTGGGGTAAATTTTACTAAGTCCCAGAGCTTGGGGACACCAAAATAAGTGCACTGGGGACTATTACCAGTCGATCCCAAATCACTTGAAACATGCAAAAAAAGAAAAAAAAAGAAAAAAAAAAAAGAAAAAAAGAAAAAAAAGAAAAAAAATTCAAAAAAAAAAAAAAAAAATTCAAAAAAAAAAGAAACTAAACCAAAAAAAAAAAAAAAAAAAAAACCTTCTTGATGTGGACTTAGACTTGTCTTAGTACTACAACTACAACCTATCTCAAACCCTCACCCTGAACCTAACCCGCAGACTTGTATACACTAACCCTAACCAGTCTTAGTACTACAACTACTACCTATCTCAAACCCTCACCCTAAACCTAACCCGCAGACTTGTATACACTAAGCCTAACCCTAAAAAAAAAAAAAAAAAATCTGGAAAAAAACACAAGTGTCAAAACACTTCCGGGTTCGCTTTGCGCCCCCTTCTGGACATTTTAGACAAAACTCTCAAGAGGGAAAAAGATTCGCAGTGGCCTACTTAGTACGTAGGCAAAAGTTTTTTTTTTTTTGAATTTTTTTGTGCAATTTCAATGGCAGACAAATGGTGGCGCTGTTGCCGCTAGGAAGCTCAGAAATCAATGAGGACAACAGATTCCGAATCGGGTCGCCATTACGGAATTTTTGATGTCTCATACTTGTGTTTTGGACTCTCAGAGGCTCCTGAGTCTTATCGGTAGAACCCCCATTACCTAACCCTAAATCTTGAAAATAACACAAGTGTCAAAACACTTCCGGGTTCGCTGTTGCGCCCCCTTCTGGACATTTTAGACAAAACTCTCAAGAGGGAAAAAGATTCGCAGTGGCCTACTTAGTACGTAGGCAAAAGTTTTTTTTTTTTTGAATTTTTTTGTGCAATTTTAATGGCAGACAAATGGTGGCGCTGTTGCCGCTAGGAAGCTCAGAAATCAATGAGGACAACAGATTCCGAATCGGGTCGCCATTACGGAATTTTAGATGTCTCATACTTGTGTCCTGGACGTTCAGAGGCTCCTGGGTCTTATCGGTAAGATTACCGGTAATCTTGCGAACCCCCATTGCCTAACCCTAACCCTAACCCTAACCCTTTAAAGTGCGATAGCTCCTCCCACAAAGGTCGACACGGTCCCATCTTTTAGTATGTTATATAGCTTGTCGAGACGGACATTTGGATATGTGTCTCTCCGCACACGGTCGCACGGTTCCTAACCCTAGGGTTAGCCTTTAAAGTGCGATAGCTCCTCCCACAAAGGTCGACACGGTCCCATCTTTTAGTATGTTATATAGCTTGTCGAGACGGACATTTGGATATGTGTCTCTCCGCACACGGTCGCACGGTTCCTAACCCTAGGGTTAGCCTTTAAAGTGCGATAGCTCCTCCCACAAAGGTCGACACGGTCCCATCTTTTAGTATGTTATATAGCTTGTCGAGACGGACATTTGGATATGTGTCTCTCCGCACACGGTCGCACGGTTCCTAACCCTAGGGTTAGCCTTTAAAGTGCGATAGCTCCTCCCACAAAGGTCAGAAATAAAAGTTAGTCACGTCCACGCGTAGCCATCGATAAGACGAACGCGATGATATGTGGCTCGCTTCTGGTACTCAATTTTAAGTTTAGCATTTCAACCAAAAACACATTCTTAGTGTCAAAACACTTCCGGGTTCGCTTTGCGCCCCCTTCTGGACATTTTAGACAAAACTCTCAAGAGGGAAAAAGATTCGCAGTGGCCTACTTAGTACGTAGGCAAAAGTTTTTTTTTTTTTGAATTTTTTTGTGCAATTTCAATGGCAGACAAATGGTGGCGCTGTTGCCGCTAGGAAGCTCAGAAATCAATGAGGACAACAGATTCCGAATCGGGTCGCCATTACGGAATTTTAGATGTCTCATACTTGTGTCCTGGACGTTCAGAGGCTCCTGGGTCTTATCGGTAAGATTACCGGTAATCTTGCGAACCCCCATTGCCTAACCCTAACCCTAACCCTAACCCTAACCCTAACCCTAACCCTAACCCTAACCCTAACCCTAACCCTAACCCTAACCCCTAACCCTAACCCTAACCCTAACCCTAACCCTAACCCTAACCCTAACCCTAACCCTAACCCTAAACCCTAACCCTAACCCTAACCCTAACCCTAACCCTAACCCTAACCCTAACCCTAACCCTAACTCTAACCCTAACCCTAACCCTAACCCCTAACCCTAACCCTAACCCTAACCCTAACCCTAACCCTAACCCTAACCCTAACCCTAACCCTAACCCTAACCCTAACCCTAACCCTAACCCTAACCCTAACCCTAACCCTAACCCTAACCCTAACCCTAACCCTAACCCTAACCCTAACCCTAACCCTAACCCTAACCCTAACCCTAACCCTAACCCTAACCCTAACCCTAACCCTAACCCTAACCCTAACCCTAACCCTAACCCTAACCCTAACCCTAACCCTAACCCTAACCCTAACCCTAACCCTAACCCTAACCCTAACCCTAACCCTAACCCTAACCCTAACCCTAACCCTAACCCTAACCCTAACCCTAACCCTAACCCTAACCCTAACCCTAACCCTAACCCTAACCCTAACCCTAACCCTAACCCTAACCCTAACCCTAACCCTAACCCTAACCCTAACCCTAACCCTAACCCTAACCCCTAACCCTAACCCTAACCCTAACCCTAACCCTAACCCTAACCCTAACCCTAACCTAACCCTAACCCTAACCCTAACCCTAACCCTAACCCTAACCCTGTGAAAGTGACATTTTGGCCCTGTTGTCCCAAACTGCCCCAGCACTTCCCACATTGCTCAAAGTGGCTAGCTTTCATCCCAACACAGTTTATAGGGCCATACGGTACATAGTTTTCAAGTTACAGACTAAGCTAAGCAAAAGTGAACCAGGCCTTTTTACTGTGAAAATGGCACTTTGGGACTGTGAAAGTGACATTTTGGCCCTGTTGTCCCAAACTGCCCCAGCACTTCCCACATTGCTCAAAGTGGCTAGCTTTCATCCCAACACAGTTTATAGGGCCATACGGTACATAGTTTTCAAGTTACAGACTAAGCTAAGCAAAAGTGAACCAGGCCTTTTTACTGTGAAAATGGCACTTTGGGACTGTGAAAGTGACATTTTGGCCCTGTTCGTTCCCTGTTGTCCCAAACTGCCCCAGCTCTTGCCACAATGCTCAAAGTGGCTAGCTTTCATCCCAACACAGTTTATAGGGCCATACGGTACATAGTTTTCAAGTTACAGACTAAGCTAAGCAAAAGTGAACCAGGCCTTTTTACTGTGAAAATGGCACTTTGGGACTGTGAAAGTGACATTTTGGCCCTGTTGTCCCAAACTGCCCCAGCACTTCCCACACTGCTCAAAGTGGCTAGCTTTCATCCCAACACAGTTTATAGGGCCATACGGTACATAGTTTTCAAGTTACAGACTAAGCTAAGCAAAAGTGAACCAGGCCTTTTTACTGTGAAAATGGCACTTTGGGACTGTGAAAGTGACATTTTGGCCCTGTTGTCCCAAACTGCCCCAGCACTTCCCACATTGCTCAAAGTGGCTAGCTTTCATCCCAACACAGTTTATAGGGCCATACGGTACATAGTTTTCAAGTTACAGACTAAGCTAAGCAAAAGTGAACCAGGCCTTTTTACTGTGAAAATGGCACTTTGGGACTGTGAAAGTGACATTTTGGCCCTGTTGTCCCAAACTGCCCCAGCACTTCCCACATTGCTCAAAGTGGCTAGCTTTCATCCCAACACAGTTTATAGGGCCATACGGTACATAGTTTTCAAGTTACAGACTAAGCTAAGCAAAAGTGAACCAGGCCTTTTTACTGTGAAAATGGCACTTTGGGACTGTGAAAGTGACATTTTGGCCCTGTTGTCCCAAACTGCCCCAGCACTTCCCACATTGCTCAAAGTGGCTAGCTTTCATCCCAACACAGTTTATAGGGCCATACGGTACATAGTTTTCAAGTTACAGACTAAGCTAAGCAAAAGTGAACCAGGCCTTTTTACTGTGAAAATGGCACTTTGGGACTGTGAAAGTGACATTTTGGCCCTGTTCGTTCCCTGTTGTCCCAAACTGCCCCAGCTCTTGCCACAATGCTCAAAGTGGCTAGCTTTCATCCCAACACAGTTTATAGGGCCATACGGTACATAGTTTTCAAGTTACAGACTAAGCTAAGCAAAAGTGAACCAGGCCTTTTTACTGTGAAAATGGCACTTTGGGACTGTGAAAGTGACATTTTGGCCCTGTTGTCCCAAACTGCCCCAGCACTTCCCACATTGCTCAAAGTGGCTAGCTTTCATCCCAACACAGTTTATAGGGCCATACGGTACATAGTTTTCAAGTTACAGACTAAGCTAAGCAAAAGTGAACCAGGCCTTTTTACTGTGAAAATGGCACTTTGGGACTGTGAAAGTGACATTTTGGCCCTGTTGTCCCAAACTGCCCCAGCACTTCCCACATTGCTCAAAGTGGCTAGCTTTCATCCCAACACAGTTTATAGGGCCATACGGTACATAGTTTTCAAGTTACAGACAAAGCTAAGCAAAATGAATCTTTTTTTTTTTACTGTGAAAACGGCACTTTGGGACTGTGAAAGTGACATTTTGGCCCTGTTGTCCCAAACTGCCCCAGCACTTCCCACATTGCTCAAAGTGGCTAGCTTTCATCCCAACACAGTTTATAGGGCCATACGGTACATAGTTTTCAAGTTACAGACTAAGCTAAGCAAAATGAATCTGTTTTTTTTTACTGTGAAAATGGCACTTTGGGACTGTGAAAGTGACATTTTGGCCCTGTTGTCCCAAACTGCCCCAGCACTTCCCACATTGCTCAAAGTGGCTAGCTTTCATCCCAACACAGTTTATAGGGCCATACGGTACATAGTTTTCAAGTTACAGACTAAGCTAAGCAAAAGTGAACCAGGCCTTTTTACTGTGAAAATGGCACTTTGGGACTGTGAAAGTGACATTTTGGCCCTGTTGTCCCAAACTGCCCCAGCACTTCCCACATTGCTCAAAGTGGCTAGCTTTCATCCCAACACAGTTTATAGGGCCATACGGTACATAGTTTTCAAGTTACAGACTAAGCTAAGCAAAATGAATCTGTTTTTTTTTTACTGTGAAAATGGCACTTTGGGACTGTGAAAGTGACATTTTGGCCCTGTTGTCCCAAACTGCCCCAGCACTTCCCACATTGCTCAAAGTGGCTAGCTTTCATCCCAACACAGTTTATAGGGCCATACGGTACATAGTTTTCAAGTTACAGACTAAGCTAAGCAAAAGTGAACCAGGCCTTTTTACTGTGAAAATGGCACTTTGGGACTGTGAAAGTGACATTTTGGCCCTGTTGTCCCAAACTGCCCCAGCACTTCCCACATTGCTCAAAGTGGCTAGCTTTCATCCCAACACAGTTTATAGGGCCATACGGTACATAGTTTTCAAGTTACAGACTAAGCTAAGCAAAAGTGAACCAGGCCTTTTTACTGTGAAAATGGCACTTTGGGACTGTGAAAGTGACATTTTGGCCCTGTTGTCCCAAACTGCCCCAGCACTTCCCACATTGCTCAAAGTGGCTAGCTTTCATCCCAACACAGTTTATAGGGCCATACGGTACATAGTTTTCAAGTTACAGACTAAGCTAAGCAAAATGAATCTTTTTTTTTTTACTGTGAAAACGGCACTTTGGGACTGTGAAAGTGACATTTTGGCCCTGTTGTCCCAAACTGCCCCAGCACTTCCCACATTGCTCAAAGTGGCTAGCTTTCATCCCAACACAGTTTATAGGGCCATACGGTACATAGTTTTCAAGTTACAGACTAAGCTAAGCAAAAGTGAACCAGGCCTTTTTACTGTGAAAATGGCACTTTGGGACTGTGAAAGTGACATTTTGGCCCTGTTGTCCCAAACTGCCCCAGCACTTCCCACATTGCTCAAAGTGGCTAGCTTTCATCCCAACACAGTTTATAGGGCCATACGGTACATAGTTTTCAAGTTACAGACTAAGCTAAGCAAAAGTGAACCAGGCCTTTTTACTGTGAAAATGGCACTTTGGGACTGTGAAAGTGACATTTTGGCCCTGTTGTCCCAAACTGCCCCAGCACTTCCCACATTGCTCAAAGTGGCTAGCTTTCATCCCAACACAGTTTATAGGGCCATACGGTACATAGTTTTCAAGTTACAGACTAAGCTAAGCAAAAGTGAACCAGGCCTTTTTACTGTGAAAATGGCACTTTGGGACTGTGAAAGTGACATTTTGGCCCTGTTCGTTCCCTGTTGTCCCAAACTGCCCCAGCTCTTGCCACAATGCTCAAAGTGGCTAGCTTTCATCCCAACACAGTTTATAGGGCCATACGGTACATAGTTTTCAAGTTACAGACTAAGCTAAGCAAAAGTGAACCAGGCCTTTTTACTGTGAAAATGGCACTTTGGGACTGTGAAAGTGACATTTTGGCCCTGTTGTCCCAAACTGCCCCAGCACTTCCCACACTGCTCAAAGTGGCTAGCTTTCATCCCAACACAGTTTATAGGGCCATACGGTACATAGTTTTCAAGTTACAGACTAAGCTAAGCAAAAGTGAACCAGGCCTTTTTACTGTGAAAATGGCACTTTGGGACTGTGAAAGTGACATTTTGGCCCTGTTGTCCCAAACTGCCCCAGCACTTCCCACATTGCTCAAAGTGGCTAGCTTTCATCCCAACACAGTTTATAGGGCCATACGGTACATAGTTTTCAAGTTACAGACTAAGCTAAGCAAAAGTGAACCAGGCCTTTTTACTGTGAAAATGGCACTTTGGGACTGTGAAAGTGACATTTTGGCCCTGTTGTCCCAAACTGCCCCAGCACTTCCCACATTGCTCAAAGTGGCTAGCTTTCATCCCAACACAGTTTATAGGGCCATACGGTACATAGTTTTCAAGTTACAGACTAAGCTAAGCAAAAGTGAACCAGGCCTTTTTACTGTGAAAATGGCACTTTGGGACTGTGAAAGTGACATTTTGGCCCTGTTGTCCCAAACTGCCCCAGCACTTCCCACATTGCTCAAAGTGGCTAGCTTTCATCCCAACACAGTTTATAGGGCCATACGGTACATAGTTTTCAAGTTACAGACTAAGCTAAGCAAAAGTGAACCAGGCCTTTTTACTGTGAAAATGGCACTTTGGGACTGTGAAAGTGACATTTTGGCCCTGTTCGTTCCCTGTTGTCCCAAACTGCCCCAGCTCTTGCCACAATGCTCAAAGTGGCTAGCTTTCATCCCAACACAGTTTATAGGGCCATACGGTACATAGTTTTCAAGTTACAGACTAAGCTAAGCAAAAGTGAACCAGGCCTTTTTACTGTGAAAATGGCACTTTGGGACTGTGAAAGTGACATTTTGGCCCTGTTGTCCCAAACTGCCCCAGCACTTCCCACATTGCTCAAAGTGGCTAGCTTTCATCCCAACACAGTTTATAGGGCCATACGGTACATAGTTTTCAAGTTACAGACTAAGCTAAGCAAAAGTGAACCAGGCCTTTTTACTGTGAAAATGGCACTTTGGGACTGTGAAAGTGACATTTTGGCCCTGTTGTCCCAAACTGCCCCAGCACTTCCCACATTGCTCAAAGTGGCTAGCTTTCATCCCAACACAGTTTATAGGGCCATACGGTACATAGTTTTCAAGTTACAGACAAAGCTAAGCAAAATGAATCTTTTTTTTTTTACTGTGAAAACGGCACTTTGGGACTGTGAAAGTGACATTTTGGCCCTGTTGTCCCAAACTGCCCCAGCACTTCCCACATTGCTCAAAGTGGCTAGCTTTCATCCCAACACAGTTTATAGGGCCATACGGTACATAGTTTTCAAGTTACAGACTAAGCTAAGCAAAATGAATCTGTTTTTTTTTACTGTGAAAATGGCACTTTGGGACTGTGAAAGTGACATTTTGGCCCTGTTGTCCCAAACTGCCCCAGCACTTCCCACATTGCTCAAAGTGGCTAGCTTTCATCCCAACACAGTTTATAGGGCCATACGGTACATAGTTTTCAAGTTACAGACTAAGCTAAGCAAAAGTGAACCAGGCCTTTTTACTGTGAAAATGGCACTTTGGGACTGTGAAAGTGACATTTTGGCCCTGTTGTCCCAAACTGCCCCAGCACTTCCCACATTGCTCAAAGTGGCTAGCTTTCATCCCAACACAGTTTATAGGGCCATACGGTACATAGTTTTCAAGTTACAGACTAAGCTAAGCAAAATGAATCTGTTTTTTTTTTACTGTGAAAATGGCACTTTGGGACTGTGAAAGTGACATTTTGGCCCTGTTGTCCCAAACTGCCCCAGCACTTCCCACATTGCTCAAAGTGGCTAGCTTTCATCCCAACACAGTTTATAGGGCCATACGGTACATAGTTTTCAAGTTACAGACTAAGCTAAGCAAAAGTGAACCAGGCCTTTTTACTGTGAAAATGGCACTTTGGGACTGTGAAAGTGACATTTTGGCCCTGTTCGTTCCCTGTTGTCCCAAACTGCCCCAGCTCTTGCCACAATGCTCAAAGTGGCTAGCTTTCATCCCAACACAGTTTATAGGGCCATACGGTACATAGTTTTCAAGTTACAGACTAAGCTAAGCAAAAGTGAACCAGGCCTTTTTACTGTGAAAATGGCACTTTGGGACTGTGAAAGTGACATTTTGGCCCTGTTGTCCCAAACTGCCCCAGCACTTCCCACATTGCTCAAAGTGGCTAGCTTTCATCCCAACACAGTTTATAGGGCCATACGGTACATAGTTTTCAAGTTACAGACTAAGCTAAGCAAAAGTGAACCAGGCCTTTTTACTGTGAAAATGGCACTTTGGGACTGTGAAAGTGACATTTTGGCCCTGTTGTCCCAAACTGCCCCAGCACTTCCCACATTGCTCAAAGTGGCTAGCTTTCATCCCAACACAGTTTATAGGGCCATACGGTACATAGTTTTCAAGTTACAGACAAAGCTAAGCAAAATGAATCTTTTTTTTTTACTGTGAAAACGGCACTTTGGGACTGTGAAAGTGACATTTTGGCCCTGTTGTCCCAAACTGCCCCAGCACTTCCCACATTGCTCAAAGTGGCTAGCTTTCATCCCAACACAGTTTATAGGGCCATACGGTACATAGTTTTCAAGTTACAGACTAAGCTAAGCAAAATGAATCTGTTTTTTTTACTGTGAAAATGGCACTTTGGGACTGTGAAAGTGACATTTTGGCCCTGTTGTCCCAAACTGCCCCAGCACTTCCCACATTGCTCAAAGTGGCTAGCTTTCATCCCAACACAGTTTATAGGGCCATACGGTACATAGTTTTCAAGTTACAGACTAAGCTAAGCAAAAGTGAACCAGGCCTTTTTACTGTGAAAATGGCACTTTGGGACTGTGAAAGTGACATTTTGGCCCTGTTGTCCCAAACTGCCCCAGCACTTCCCACATTGCTCAAAGTGGCTAGCTTTCATCCCAACACAGTTTATAGGGCCATACGGTACATAGTTTTCAAGTTACAGACTAAGCTAAGCAAAATGAATCTGTTTTTTTTTTACTGTGAAAATGGCACTTTGGGACTGTGAAAGTGACATTTTGGCCCTGTTGTCCCAAACTGCCCCAGCACTTCCCACATTGCTCAAAGTGGCTAGCTTTCATCCCAACACAGTTTATAGGGCCATACGGTACATAGTTTTCAAGTTACAGACTAAGCTAAGCAAAAGTGAACCAGGCCTTTTTACTGTGAAAATGGCACTTTGGGACTGTGAAAGTGACATTTTGGCCCTGTTGTCCCAAACTGCCCCAGCACTTCCCACATTGCTCAAAGTGGCTAGCTTTCATCCCAACACAGTTTATAGGGCCATACGGTACATAGTTTTCAAGTTACAGACTAAGCTAAGCAAAAGTGAACCAGGCCTTTTTACTGTGAAAATGGCACTTTGGGACTGTGAAAGTGACATTTTGGCCCTGTTGTCCCAAACTGCCCCAGCACTTCCCACATTGCTCAAAGTGGCTAGCTTTCATCCCAACACAGTTTATAGGGCCATACGGTACATAGTTTTCAAGTTACAGACTAAGCTAAGCAAAATGAATCTTTTTTTTTTTACTGTGAAAAACGCACTTTGGGACTGTGAAAGTGACATTTTGGCCCTGTTGTCCCAAACTGCCCCAGCACTTCCCACATTGCTCAAAGTGGCTAGCTTTCATCCAACACAGTTTATAGGGCCATACGGTACATAGTTTTCAAGTTACAGACTAAGCTAAGCAAAAGTGAACCAGGCCTTTTTACTGTGAAAATGGCACTTTGGGACTGTGAAAGTGACATTTTGGCCCTGTTGTTCCCAAACTGCCCCAGCACTTCCCACATTGCTCAAAGTGGCTAGCTTTCATCCCAACACAGTTTATAGGGCCATACGGTACATAGTTTTCAAGTTACAGACTAAGCTAAGCAAAAGTGAACCAGGCCTTTTTACTGTGAAAATGGCACTTTGGGACTGTGAAAGTGACATTTTGGCCCTGTTGTCCCAAACTGCCCCAGCACTTCCCACATTGCTCAAAGTGGCTAGCTTTCATCCCAACACAGTTTATAGGGCCATACGGTACATAGTTTTCAAGTTACAGACTAAGCTAAAGCAAAAGTGAACCAGGCCTTTTTACTGTGAAAATGGCACTTTGGGACTGTGAAAGTGACATTTTGGCCCTGTTCGTTCCCTGTTGTCCCAAACTGCCCCAGCTCTTGCCACAATGCTCAAAGTGGCTAGCTTTCATCCCAACACAGTTTATAGGGCCATACGGTACATAGTTTTCAAGTTACAGACTAAGCTAAGCAAAAGTGAACCAGGCCTTTTTACTGTGAAAATGGCACTTTGGGACTGTGAAAGTGACATTTTGGCCCTGTTGTCCCAAACTGCCCCAGCACTTCCCACACTGCTCAAAGTGGCTAGCTTTCATCCCAACACAGTTTATAGGGCCATACGGTACATAGTTTTCAAGTTACAGACTAGCTAAGCCAAAAGTGAACCAGGCCTTTTTACTGTGAAAATGGCACTTTGGGACTGTGAAAGTGACATTTTGGCCCTGTTGTCCCAAACTGCCCCAGCACTTCCCACATTGCTCAAAGTGGCTAGCTTCATCCCAACACAGTTTATAGGGCCATACGGTACATAGTTTTCAAGTTACAGACTAAGCTAAGCAAAATGAATCTTTTTTTTTTTACTGTGAAAACGGCACTTTGGGACTGTGAAAGTGACATTTTGGCCCTGTTGTCCCAAACTGCCCCAGCACTTCCCACATTGCTCAAAGTGGCTAGCTTTCATCCCAACACAGTTTATAGGGCCATACGGTACATAGTTTTCAAGTTACAGACTAAGCTAAGCAAAAGTGAACCAGGCCTTTTTACTGTGAAAATGGCACTTTGGGACTGTGAAAGTGACATTTTGGCCCTGTTGTCCCAAACTGCCCCAGCACTTCCCACATTGCTCAAAGTGGCTAGCTTTCATCCCAACACAGTTTATAGGGCCATACGGTACATAGTTTTCAAAGTTACAGACTAAGCTAAGCAAAAGTGAACCAGGCCTTTTTACTGTGAAAATGGCACTTTGGGACTGTGAAAGTGACATTTTGGCCCTGTTGTCCCAAACTGCCCCAGCACTTCCCACATTGCTCAAAGTGGCTAGCTTTCATCCCAACACAGTTTATAGGGCCATACGGTACATAGTTTTCAAGTTACAGACTAAGCTAAGCAAAATGAATCTTTTTTTTTTACTGTGAAAACGGCACTTTGGACTGTGAAAGTGACATTTTGGCCCTGTTGTCCCAAACTGCCCCAGCACTTCCCACATTGCTCAAAGTGGCTAGCTTTCATCCCAACACAGTTTATAGGGCCATACGGTACATAGTTTTCAAGTTACAGACTAAGCTAAGCAAAAGTGAACCAGGCCTTTTTACTGTGAAAATGGCACTTTGGGACTGTGAAAGTGACATTTTGGCCCTGTTGTCCCAAACTGCCCCAGCACTTCCCACATTGCTCAAAGTGGCTAGCTTTCATCCCAACACAGTTTATAGGGCCATACGGTACATAGTTTTCAAGTTACAGACTAAGCTAAGCAAAAGTGAACCAGGCCTTTTTACTGTGAAAATGGCACTTTGGGACTGTGAAAGTGACATTTTGGCCCTGTTCGTTCCCTGTTGTCCCAAACTGCCCCAGCTCTTGCCACAATGCTCAAAGTGGCTAGCTTTCATCCCAACACAGTTTATAGGCC
The DNA here is from genome assembly GCF_963924005.1 of Protomyctophum bolini. Taxonomy (NCBI): domain Eukaryota; kingdom Metazoa; phylum Chordata; class Actinopteri; order Myctophiformes; family Myctophidae; genus Protomyctophum; species Protomyctophum bolini. The sequence goes on along the minus strand of NW_027665341.1, from coordinate 7,362 downwards.
ATACGGTACATAGTTTTCAAGTTACAGACTAAGCTAAGCAAAAGTGAACCAGGCCTTTTTACTGTGAAAATGGCACTTTGGGACTGTGAAAGTGACATTTTGGCCCTGTTGTCCCAAACTGCCCAGCACTTCCCACATTGCTCAAAGTGGCTAGCTTTCATCCCAACACAGTTTATAGGGCCATACGGTACATAGTTTTCAAGTTACAGACTAAGCTAAGCAAAAGTTGAAACCAGGCCTTTTTACTGTGAAAATGGCACTTTGGGACTGTGAAAGTGACATTTTGGCCCTGTTGTCCCAAACTGCCCCCAGCACTTCCCACATTGCCTCAAAGTGGCTAGCTTTCATCCCAACACAGTTTATAGGGCCATACGGTACATAGTTTTCAAGTTACAGACAAAGCTAAGCAAATTGAATCTTTTTTTTTTTTACTGTGAAAACGGCACTTTGGGACTGTGAAAGTGACATTTTGGCCCTGTTGTCCCAAACTGCCCCAGCACTTCCCACATTGCTCAAAGTGCTAGCTTTCATCCAACACAGTTTATAGGGCCATACGGGTACATAGTTTTCAAGTTACAGACTAAGCTAAGCAAAATGAATCTGTTTTTTTTTACTGTGAAAATGGCACTTTGGGACTGTGAAAGTGACATTTTGGCCCTGTTGTCCCAAACTGCCCCAGCACTTCCCACATTGCTCAAAGTGGCTAGCTTTCATCCCAACACAGTTTATAGGGCCATACGGTACATAGTTTTCAAGTTACAGACTAAGCTAAGCAAAAGTGAACCAGGCCTTTTTACTGTGAAAATGCACTTTGGGACTGTGAAAGTGACATTTTGGCCCTGTTGTCCCAAACTGCCCCAGGCACTTCCCACATTGCTCAAAGTGGCTAGCTTCATCCCAACACAGTTTTATAGGGCCATACGGTACATAGTTTTCAAGTTACAGACTAAGCTAAGCAAAATGAATCTGTTTTTTTTTTACTGTGAAAATGGCACTTTGGGACTGTGAAAGTGACATTTTGGCCCTGTTGTCCCAAACTGCCCCAGCACTTCCCACATTGCTCAAAGTGGCTAGCTTTCAATCCCAACACAGTTTTATAGGGCCATACGGTACATAGTTTTCAAGTTACAGACTAAGCTAAGCAAAAGTGAACCAGGCCTTTTTACTGTGAAAATGGCACTTTGGGACTGTGAAAGTGACATTTTGGCCCTGTTGTCCAAAACTGCCCCAGCACTTCCCACATTGCTCAAAGTGGCTAGCTTTCATCCCAACACAGTTTATAGGGCCATACGGTACATAGTTTTCAAGTTACAGACTAAGCTAAGCAAAAGTGAACCAGGCCTTTTTACTGTGAAATGGCACTTTGGGACTGTGAAAGTGACATTTTGGCCCTGTTGTCCCAAACTGCCCCAGCACTTCCCCACATTGCTCAAAGTGGCTAGCTTTCATCCCAACACAGTTTATAGGGCCATACGGTACATAGTTTTTCAAGTTACAGACTAAGCTAAGCAAAATGAATCTTTTTTTTTTTACTGTGAAAACGGCACTTTGGGACTGTGAAAGTGACATTTTGGCCCTTGTTGTCCCAAACTGCCCCAGCACTTCCCACATTGCTCAAAGTGGCTAGCTTTCATCCCAACACAGTTTATAGGGCCATACGGTACATAGTTTTCAAGTTACAGACTAAGCTAAGGCAAAAGTGAACCAGGCCTTTTTACTGTGAAAATGGCACTTTGGGACTGTGAAAGTGACATTTTGGCCCTGTTGTCCCAAACTGCCCCAGCACTTCCCACATTGCTCAAAGTGGCTAGCTTTCATCCCAACACAGTTTATAGGGCCATACGGTACATAGTTTTCAAGTTACAGACTAAGCTAAGCAAAAGTGAACCAGGCCTTTTTACTGTGAAAATGGCACTTTGGGACTGTGAAAGTGACATTTTGGCCCTGTTGTCCCAAACTGCCCCAGCACTTCCCACATTGCTCAAAGTGGCTAGCTTTCATCCCAACACAGTTTTATAGGGCCATACGGTACATAGTTTTCAAGTTACAGACTAAGCTAAGCAAAAGTGAACCAGGCCTTTTTACTGTGAAAATGGCACTTTGGGACTGTGAAAGTGACATTTTGGCCCTGTTCGTCCCTGTTGTCCCAAACTGCCCAGCTCTTGCCACAATGCTCAAAGTGGCTAGCTTTCATCCCAACACAGTTTATAGGGCCATACGGTACATAGTTTTCAAGTTACAGACTAAGCTAAGCAAAAGTGAACCAGGCCTTTTTACTGTGAAAATGGCACTTTGGGACTGTGAAAGTGACATTTTGGCCCTGTTGTCTCCCAGAAACTGCCCCAGCACTTCCCACACTGCTCAAAGTGGCTAGCTTTCATCCCAACACAGTTTATAGGGCCATACGGTACATAGTTTTCAAGTTACAGGACTAAGCTAAGCAAAAGTGAACCAGGCCTTTTTACTGTGAAAATGGCACTTTGGGACTGTGAAAGTGACATTTTGGCCCTGTTGTCCCAAACTGCCCCAGCACTTCCCACATTGCTCAAAGTGGCTAGCTTTCATCCCAACACAGTTTATAGGGCCATACGGTACATAGTTTTCAAGTTACAGACTAAGCTAAGCAAAAGTGAACCAGGCCTTTTTACTGTGAAAATGGCACTTTGGACTGTGAAAGTGACATTTTGGCCCTGTTGTCCCAAACTGCCCCAGCACTTCCCACATTGCTCAAAGTGGCTAGCTTTCATCCCAACACAGTTTATAGGGCCATACGGTACATAGTTTTCAAGTTACAGACTAAGCTAAGCAAAAGTGAACCTGCCTTTTACTGTGAAAATGGCACTTTGGGACTGTGAAAGTGACATTTTGGCCCTGTTGTCCAAACTGCCCCAGCACTTCCACATTGCTCAAAGTGGCTAGCTTTCATCCCAACACAGTTTATAGGGCCATACGGTACATAGTTTTCAAGTTACAGACTAAGCTAAGCAAAAGTGAACCCAGGCCTTTTTACTGTGAAAATTGGCACTTTGGGACTGTGAAAGTGACATTTTGGCCCTGTTCGTTCCCTGTTGTCCCAAACTGCCCCAGCTCTTGCCACAATGCTCAAAGTGGCTAGCTTTCATCCCAACACAGTTTATAGGGCCATACGGTACATAGTTTTCAAGTTACAGACTAAGCTAAGCAAAAGTGAACCAGGCCTTTTTTACTGTGAAAATGGCACTTTGGGACTGTGAAAGTGACATTTTGGCCCTGTTGTCCCAAACTGCCCCAGCACTTCCCACATTGCTCAAAGTGGCTAGCTTTCATCCCAACACAGTTTATAGGGCCATACGGTACATAGTTTTCAAGTTACAGACTAAGCTAAGCAAAAGTGAACCAGGCCTTTTTACTGTGAAAATGGCACTTTGGGACTGTGAAAGTGACATTTTGGCCCTGTTGTCCCAAACTGCCCCAGCACTTCCCCACATTGCTCAAAGTGGCTAGCTTTCATCCCAACACAGTTTATAGGGCCATACGGTACATAGTTTTTCAAGTTACAGACAAAGCTAAGCAAAATGAATCTTTTTTTTTTTACTGTGAATAAACGGCACTTTGGGACTGTGAAAGTGACATTTTGGCCCTGTTGTCCTAAACTGCCCCAGCACTTCCCACATTGCTCAAAGTGGCTAGCTTTCATCCCAACACAGTTTTATAGGGCCATACGGTACATAGTTTTCAAGTTACAGACTAAGCTAAGCAAAATGAATCTGTTTTTTTTTACTGTGAAAATGGCACTTTGGGACTGTGAAAGTGACATTTTGGCCCTGTTGTCCCAAACTGCCCCAGCACTTCCCACATTGCTCAAAGTGGCTAGCTTTCATCCCAACACAGTTTATAGGGCCATACGGTACATAGTTTTCAAGTTACAGACTAAGCTAAGCAAAAGTGAACCAGGCCTTTTTACTGTGAAAATGGCACTTTGGGACTGTGAAAGTGACATTTTGGCCCTGTTGTCCCAAACTGCCCCAGCACTTCCCACATTGCTCAAAGTGGCTAGCTTTCATCCCAACACAGTTTATATGGGGCCATACGGTACATAGTTTTCAAGTTACAGACTAAGCTAAGCAAAATGAATCTGTTTTTTTTTTACTGTGAAAATGGCACTTTGGGACTGTGAAAGTGACATTTTGGCCCTGTTGTCCCCAAACTGCCCCAGCACTTCCCACATTGCTCAAAGTGGCTAGCTTTCATCCCAACACAGTTTATAGGGCCATACGGTACATAGTTTTCAAGTTACAGACTAAGCTAAGCAAAATGAATCTTTTTTTTTTACTGTGAAAACGGCACTTTTGGGGACTGTGAAAGTGACATTTTGGCCCTGTTGTCCAAACTGCCCCAGCACTTCCCACATTGCTCAAAGTGGCTAGCTTTCATCCCAACACAGTTTATAGGGCCATACGGTACATAGTTTTCAAGTTACAGACTAAGCTAAGCAAAAGTGAACCAGGCCTTTTTAACTAGTGAAAATGGCACTTTGGGACTGTGAAGTGACATTTTGGCCCTGTTGTCCCAAACTGCCCCAGCACTTCCCACATTGCTCAAAGTGGCTAGCTTTCATCCCAACACAGTTTATAGGGCCATACGGTACATAGTTTTCAAGTTACAGACTAAGCTAAGCAAAAGTGAACCAGGCCTTTTTACTGTGGAAAATGGCACTTTGGGGACTGTGAAAGTGACATTTTGGCCCTGTTGTCCCAAACTGCCCCAGCACTTCCCACATTGCTCAAAGTGGCTAGCTTTCATCCCAACACAGTTTATAGGGCCATACGGTACATAGTTTTCAAGTTACAGACTAAGCTAAGCAAAAGTGAACCAGGCCTTTTTATACTGTGAAAATGGCACTTTGGGACTGTGAAAGTGACATTTTGGCCCTGTTGTCCCAAACTCCCCAGCACTTCCCACATTGCTCAAAGTGGCTAGCTTTCATCCAACCAGTTTATAGGGCCATACGGTACATAGTTTTCAAGTTACAGACTAAGCTAAGCAAAAGTGGAACCAGGGCCTTTTTACGTGAAAATGGCACTTTGGGACTGTGAAAGTGACATTTTGGCCCTGTTGTCCCAAACTGCCCCCAGCACTTCCCACATTGCTCAAAGTGGCTAGCTTTCATCCCCAACACAGTTTTATAGGGCCATACGGTACATAGTTTTCAAGTTACAGACAAAGCTAAGCAAAATGAATCTTTTTTTTTTTACTGTGAAAACGGCACTTTGGGACTGTGAAAGTGACATTTTGGGCCCTGTTGTCCCAAACTGCCCCAGCACTTCCCACATTGCCTCAAAGTGGCTAGCTTTCATCCCAACACAGTTTATAGGGCCATACGGTACATAGTTTTCAAGTTACAGACTAAGCTAAGCAAAAGTGAATCTGTTTTTTTTACTGTGAAAATGGCACTTTGGGACTGTGAAAGTGACATTTTGGCCCTGTTGTCCCAAACTGCCCCAGCACTTCCCACATTGCTCAAAGTGGCTAGCTTTCATCCCAACACAGTTTATAGGGCCATACGGTACATAGTTTTCAAGTTACAGACTAAGCTAAGCAAAAGTGAACCAGGCCTTTTTACTGTGAAAATGGCACTTTGGGACTGTGAAAGTGACATTTTGGCCCTGTTGTCCCCAACTGCCCCAGCACTTCCCACATTGCTCAAAGTGGCTAGCTTTCATCCCAACACAGTTTATAGGGCCATACGGTACATAGTTTTCAAGTTACAGACTAAGCTAAGCAAAATGAATCTGTTTTTTTTACTGTGAAAATGGCACTTTGGGACTGTGAAAGTGACATTTTGGCCCTGTTTTGTCCCAAACTGCCCCAGCACTTCCCACATTGCTCAAAGTGGCTAGCTTTCATCCCAACACAGTTTATAGGGCCATACGGTACATAGTTTTCAAGTTACAGACTAAGCTAAGCAAAAGTGGAACCAGGCCTTTTTACTGTGAAAATGGCACTTTGGGACTGAGAAAGTGACATTTTGGCCCTGTTTGTCCCAAACTGCCCCAGCACTTCCCACATTGCTCAAAGTGGCTAGCTTTCATCCCAACACAGTTTATAGGGCCATACGGTACATAGTTTTCAAGTTACAGACTAAGCTAAGCAAAAGTGAACCAGGCCTTTTTACTGTGAAAATGGCACTTTGGACTGTGAAAGTGACATTTTGGCCCTGTTGTCCCAAACTGCCCCAGCACTTCCCACATTGCTCAAAGTGGCTAGCTTTCATCCCAACACAGTTTATAGGGCCATACAGGTACATAGTTTTCAAGTTACAGACTAAGCTAAGCAAAATGAATCTTTTTTTTTTACTGTGAAAACGGCACTTTTGGGACTGTGAAAGTGACATTTTGGCCCTGTTGTCCCAAACTGCCCCAGCACTTCCCACATTGCTCAAAGTGGCTAGCTTTCATCCCACACAGTTTATAGGGCCATACGGTACATAGTTTTCAAGTTACAGACTAAGCTAAGCAAAAGTGAACCAGGCCTTTTTACTGTGAAATGGCACTTTGGGACTGTGAAAGTGACATTTTGGCCTGTTGTCCCAAACTGCCCCAGGCACTTCCCACATTGCTCAAGTGGCTAGCTTTCATCCAACACAGTTTATAGGGCCATACGGTACATAGTTTTCAAGTTACAGACTAAGCTAAGCAAAAGTGAACCAGGCCTTTTTTTACTGTGAAAATGGCACTTTGGACTGTGAAAGTGACATTTTGGCCCTGTTGTCCCAAACTGCCCAGCACTTCCCACATTGCTCAAAGTGGCTAGCTTTCATCCCAACACAGTTTATAGGGCCATACGGTACATAGTTTTCAAGTTACAGACTAAGCTATGCAAAAGTGAACCAGGCCTTTTTACTGTGAAAATGGCACTTTGGGGACTGTGAAAGTGACATTTTGGCCCTGGTTCGTTCCCTGTTGTCCCAAACTGCCCCAGCTCTTGCCACAATGGCTCAAAGTGGCTAGCTTTCATCCCAACACAGTTTATAGGGCCATACGGTACATAGTTTTCAAGTTACAGACTAAGCTAAGCAAAAGTGAACCAGGCCTTTTTACTGTGAAAATGGCACTTTGGGACTGTGAAAGTGACATTTTGGCCCTGTTGTCCCAAACTGCCCCAGCACTTCCCACACTGCTCAAAGTGGCTAGCTTTCATCCCAACACAGTTTATAGGGCCATACGGTACATAGTTTTCAAGTTACAGACTAAGCTAAGCAAAAGTGAACCAGGCCTTTTTACTGTGAAAATGGCACTTTGGGACTGTGAAAGTGACATTTTGGCCCTGTTGTCCCAAACTGCCCCAGCACTTCCCACATTGCTCAAAGTGGCTAGCTTTCAT
>NW_027665342.1:0-32747 GCF_963924005.1 Protomyctophum bolini | reverse complement strand
GACTTGGTGCATTTATAGATACAGAACAGTGCCCGTTGTGGGCAATTGGCTAATAAAGGGCGAGGTCACACATACCGCACAACAAAGGAAACCTGCTCACTGTGACATGCATCATTGGTTTTGCTGATCGGTATTGAATGATTGATTGATAGATACCTTTATTGGCAAAAATGTATATGACCATATGGTAGGCCTACATATTATCTGCCAAAACAAAAACAAAAAAAGCTCAAGAGCTTATTTCCATTGTGATCCTTCTTTCCCTATCTCCCTTTTTGTGATTTTGTGTTCCGTTTGAGAGAAGTGAAATATGGCACCACTTCTTACCACTTTGAAATCATCTACTACAAAAGAAGCTTAATCATTGGCTAAACATTTTCACAAGTTCAAAGAAGTCGCCCTGGTTGAGCTTGTAGCAGACTTACCATCACGCCTGAAAGTATTCCCCTGTCCCGCCGCGAGATAGTAATTGCATCTGGTCAATATTTGACCTGTTTTCTTTTTGTTTTCTCCCACTCTCTTATCGCCTTGCCTTTTACTCTGTTTGCATCTGTTCCATTGCACCATGCTTGTTAAGTGGGTCTCCAAGACTGCATGCTCTTTCATTGTTAAGCTCCTTTTCCTGTTGTTTACCCAAGCAGTCTTGTTACCATACTTTTTTTCAGCTGAAGCAGAAAATAGTGTTCTTGTCTGGGGAGTACTCCTAAACTATGGCTTATGTTCATACCACTTCCTTTGAAACAATTGTCCATCTGCATTTTTCACGTCTAACAGCTTGACATGGTCCTCATATCAGAAGATATTTTGACATAGCTGACCAACCACTTCTAAAGTTGTAGTCACACATAATGCACACATGCATAATGCATTATAACAGCAATAATCATAATGTACTGTATTATCAATTGATTAAATTATTAAAATATGACAATTATAATATATTACTGTTTGATCCTGGCTGTGAGTGTCCAGCAATTATGCTCTATTGGGATACTTACTGTATATCTTATCTTATAGGTCATATACTATAGTTATATTATATTCTGAGACAGCAGCATCTGGAGTTAAATAACTTTGTTAGTGCCTATAGACAGCTATGTGTGTCCCTGGGTCCCTGGCTGGTTCTGTCCGAGCACGAAATAGCGTTTGGTTGGTTTTCACAACGAAGTGTCACTGTTGCGCAGCCTAACACACACATACTTAGGGCTCCATATTTAGTGTATTATCTCCATCATTTAGTATTGTGTGAGAGGTGTGGCCCGTAAAATTTGTTATCTTGTGCCATGGTCCCTAAAACACCTCCATTACCCCTTACATTATGCATAGGTGTGGTGTGGGCGTTACAATGATTAAACCAATCCACCGCGCACCTGCCATTGCCTTTAAGAGATCCATTATCCATTTAACATTATGCCCAGTGATTTACTCTATGGCCCATGGCCATGGAAGAGCGACACACGTTGCTGCCTTGAAATATTGCCTATTTATATTTGATACAGAGGCCGGGTTGTTTTGTGTCCAGTAGCTCCAACTTGACTAGACAATTAAATACAATAAGCACAAGGAATTGACACTGCTGATTATAGTAAAATTCCAATCACAGAGATTTGTGGAGAATTAAGACCTCTGAGCTGTGAATGTTGTGCAACATGACTCAAGCCGAGGCAGCTCCAACTCAGTTCTCACCATCTCAGAGTCAGGAGCTCATTATTTTATCAAACAGAATTCGCATTATGGGTGGTTTGAAGAAGCACTTTCCATTGTCCTAAACCTGTGTGCATAAGATAGCAAATATAGGGAAAGCGCATTAACAAGGAGCCCAAACACATTATACTTTTGTCAGAGTAAAACTTCTTTGAACCCAATATACGTTTAAAAACACGCGTTCAATGGGTCACAGACACAGTCAAAGTCTTCGGCGTTAACTGGGGGGAAATAAATTGCAAATTTGTCCTCGAGAGTTTCCAGATGCTCAGAAATGACCCCACACAATTCACGATTGTCTTTGTATCCAGCGTTGCTGCAAGTAAACATGTCTAGCTTTCCCTTGCCTGTAGCCTGCCGCCAGATGGCGAGATTCTCCCGAAATGTGTTCAGTTTTGCAGAGCTTGTAAGAATATTCTCATTTCGCCCTTGCATTTTCCTGTTTAGTTCATTCAGGTGGATAAAAATATCCGCCATGTATGCTAGTCTTGCACACCAGTACTCGGCATATTTGGATTGCTCAGAGGACAGAAAGCACTTTAATTCCTCCCTCAGTTCATATACACGCAACAAAACTTTTCCCTGAAAGCCATCGAACTTCGGTGTGCAACAGCAGAGTTTGATGTTCCGCCTCCATTTCCTCGCACAGTGTGGCAAACAGCCGGCTTTTCAGTGGTCTTGCTTTAATAAAGTTAACGACGCTTACTGCATCAGAGTCTATTGTTCCGCCGTTGTTGTTGTCGCACGTCTAATTAGACGTGTTACAACAACAACGACGCAACAATAGGAAGCCTGCAGCTCAGTAGCTATTGCTTTCGGGAGAGGGATAGTGTTCATTTCGGTCAAATCAGGCAGCACACCTGGACACATCAAACGGCACACCAAAGCTCTGCAACACACAGGTTGGGAAACACTGCAGTACAGTACAGTACAGTACAGTACAGGGACCCCCTTGGGACCCCCACACGGTAACTGTCATTTCTCGACCATTTTGGACGTGGGGCGGCTCGCTGGAACCGGGGCTGGTCCCCTGGGCACGTTCCTGGGGGTCTGAATGTTCCGGGGACCCCCACACGGAGTTGCACCACTCACTTCACACGGTGGGTGTGACTTAGCCCCACTTAGCCTGCAGGCAGGCAGGCAGGCAGACAGACAGGCAGGCAGGCAGGCATGCAGGCACGCACGCACACATGCACACACACAGTCATTGGAGCAGTTAGGCACAGCTGAAAAATGTTTAAGTGTAAAAGAGTATAATTTGATACAAGAGGCAAAAGGGGCACAGTGCTGTGAGTGGGGCCTGACGTGACAGAGCCTGACATCTCTTTGACAGGCATGTGACAAGGCCTGGCATCCCTGTGACAGGCACCTAGAACCATTCATATGTTGGCGAAGATCACAATCTATCATAAACCACTGAAAAGACCACATGACTGATATTTCCGTCAGGCACACCATGGGGGACCGGGCCTTTTGCTCGGCAGCACCGCTCTTATGGAACAGCCTCCCCATGGACTTGAGAGTGCCGTAAGGCGTGGACTATTGAATCTTTTAAAACAGGCCTGAAAACTTGTATTATTATTATTATTATTATTATTATTATTATTATTATTATTATTATTATTATTTCCGTCATCAGCAGTGAAGTGTTGGGTTAGACTTGATTTTTTAGGATCTGTCAACGGTATCTACCCTCTGCATCTCTTTTAATATAGACATTTGTAAAATCTTTCCAACTTTTCCTTCCCCACCTCCAAATCAACTGTGGGATGAGTTTCTCAGTTCCGACCCCCTTTAAGAGTCACTAATTTCAAAGAATCATACAGACTTCCTGTATTATGACAGTTCCCGTGCTACCAAAGTCAAGGCTGCCTGGGAGTGAGAACTGGGGTTGAACCTGAATTGACAAAATTCATACAAGCTCAACTCGTCTCACACTCATACAGTTGAAGGTATTCTTAAGGTTTCATTGTTTCCAACGCTTGACTGTCACAGATTTATCTGAATATTACCGACAAATGTCAGGCTTCCTGCTAACCCATATTATTTTCTATTGTTGTCAATTTTAGTTCAACTATACTTCGATACAATGTCAAACTACTTTCAATACCTATAGTATAAATGTCTACCCTGCATATTGCCATGTTTGGGTTCCCTTCTACAACTGGTACACCTAGCCTCCAAGCAATTAGATTCACTCCTTATAGAGCGTCGCAGTCCCTCCCCCTTTCAGAACAACGAGTGGCCCAGGAAATGAATCGCAATGCATTTTGACCATAGGCAAATAATTACAAAGAAGAAAAACAACAAAAAAGTGTTGTAACCTGCCGTTTTTTTCTACTTTCTAATTCATTGTTTGATCCAAATTGTGGATTGTGTGTGTTGTCATGATTTGTCACGACAAGAGTTGGCTTCGTACGACGCTTAAAAGGTCTTTAAATTAATAATTTAAGAAATGCCTATGGTCAAAATGCATTGCGATTCATTTCCTGGATGCAATCCTACCTGGAGGGGAGGGAACAGATGGTGGAGGTGGACGGAACACTGTCTGCCCCCCTCTCTCCCAGTGAGCTGTGGCGTTCCACAAGGAAGCATACAAGGGACTTTACTGTTCCTATATGTAAACGACATGATATCAGCTTGTGACTGCAAGGTGTTCCTGTTCGCAGATGACTCAGCACTGCTGAGTATGTCACCTTGGATGCTTTGATAAAACAATACATCTGGCCCCACAGAGAGAATTCCAAGTGAACATTGCTGCAAAGTTGCTGGGGAGAATGAGTAGGGTGGTTGGGTTTCTGCATCGCAACATAAGGGCCCGGAGTTTAGACAGTTTTTGGTTTAGACTAGTCATTGGTTAGACCAGTCATTAGTCCTACAACTACAACCTATCTCAAACCCTCACCCTAAACCTAACCTCCAACGGGGGAACACACCTAAACCTAACCTTATCCCATGTCTAACCAATGACTACTAGTCTAAACTAGTATGCACCCCACTTGCCTTTGCCTTCCCACAAGCTCATTAGTGTGGTTGCCCGAATGGGCAACCAGACTCTTGTAACTGTGACACTTTATTATTTCACTGGAGTAGTCTTTATTTTGACGCTTTATACCTCCCACACTGTACGCTGTACGCACTTGAGCCATATGTCAAATTGACCGAAAAAATCGGGAATCGTGGGCTTGTATTTTGTTAAGAGAAATGTTGTATAGTTTAATTGATATGAATTTATTAGTGAATTAAATTTCCCCATTGACATGAATGGGAAAAGGCAAAAATTCACATTCAAGTATTCGTTCCTCGGAGACTGTAATCACTATAGTTACAAAACTTTTAGGGATAATTCAACATTATCCCTAAAATTATTTAACCCTAAAATGTTATCGGTCGGCCTCATGGTGGCGCTATAACAGCCCACTTTACCTTTTGGCTTATAACTCTTGAACCGTAGGTCGTAAAATCAAAATTATTTTCCCCTGGATTCCTTGGGTCATGACGCATCTCCCCATATAGGCCACGCCCATTTCCGCCATGATAGATTTTCCGCCATTTTGAATTTTGTCCAAAACACACTTTTTGCTTTTCCTCCTACAGATTTTGTCCAAATCTCACAGAAATCGGCACACGTGATCTCTGGACCCATCCAATTAAAACTGAACTGCAGAATTTTTAAAGTGCGTATCGTTCGGCCGTAATCGTCTTCCGAAGTTAGTAGGAGGGGCCTATATCACAAAAAATGCCATAAATCACGAACGGAATGTCCAATCCATCCCACATTTCAATCACATGTCCGGGGTGGTTCAATCAACCAAGTTCTAAAAGCAATTCCATTTTCATCCATAGGGGGCGCCGCAAATGCGAGAAATGTAACCGTTTGTCGCAAAAACATGAATTTCGGGGGTTAAATCCCCTCCGAATTACTTACGCATGATCTAAGGCGTGACTTGAAATTGTAATTGGCTGGCAATACTAGTGGGAGGGGCATATGTAAGCCACTGCGGCAACCACACTCTGCAATTTTTTTAAATTGCGAATTTTCTAGTTCAAGATGTATCCGTGCAATGGAATTGTTTCATGCTAGAACGCTTCTTGGAATAGCAACCCTCACACTCATCATGTCAAGGGAGCTCAGAAAAAGGGAGGAGATGAGCACTCCTTTTTTTTTAATATATATATTTTTTATCCCACGATTTTGTAACCCATTTTTCACCCCTGTGTCAATCATCTAATGTGATCCTGGGCTCTACACACCCTCCGCCAACCTGGGGAGAGCAACGGACTTAACTCATGCTTCCTTCATGCTTGAGTGTCCAAGTTGCTCCTTTACACCTGACAGGGGGGAGTTTCCCTGGTTGGACATAGCGCGTTGAAGGAACACGTTATTCCAACCAGTTCCTTTCCCCTCCATCAGGCGCCCCGGCTGGCCAGGGGGAGGCAGCCATGAGCACTCTTGATGGGAATGACATATCTCCAACGCTGAAGACATTAGTCAAGGTGATGGCAACGGTTAACCTCTTAAGCTCTACGGCAGTCATTCTCAACCTTTTCTGGGGCAACACAGTATGCAAACACTCATGCACACATTTCAAACTTTTAACTTGATTTCTTTGCATCAATGTCACCAGCAAACATTTAGACTTTAGAGAGATGAATGCAACCTCAGCTGTCGCCATAATTGTTTCCCCCCTGACATCTCAGTAATTCCAACAACATCAAGCATGCCTGGCATTATCAGTGTCTTTTAATTATCCCTGCTGTTATATAAGATGCTCTGCCACACAACCAGTTGGCTTATTGTCAAAGTAACATAGCTTACTAAAACAAAGTGGCAATAGTGAGAAGTACAGATATAGCCAACCACGATTCCACTGAACTCTGAATGATTTGGATAGACACATTAACCAATTCACGCACACACACGCACATGCACGCATGCACGTACGCACCTTAGAGTATATATGAATAGAGATGGCATCCGAGTTCTCCTTCCATCCACTTGCATTAAGTTGCTCAAAAGCGCATGAGGCGATTTCACTCCTCCTTCCGTGTAGGAACAGAGTGCATTCTGGGATAGATTTGCCCCAAACACATGAACGAGCTGCCGTTGAACGCGCACGGACGCGGCACGAACGTGCTGCCGTCGTGAACGTACACAATGATAGTCAACGGACCAGCGCGTTCATGTGTTTGGGTCCACGCTGCAATACCACATTTGGCCACTATGTCCATTTCGCCTCAGGGTTTCCTCATATAGACTCTAAGGTACGCACGTGTAACGCACGCACGCACGTTACGCACGCGTGACTCACACACACACACACACACACACACACACATACACACACACACTCTCACACACACACACACACACACACACACACACACACACACACACACTAACGTCCAGTCCCCGACACACTGCATCTGCGCTACCAAAATGCCCAAATATTTGGGCATGTGGCTGGATACCGAACTTTCATTTAAATGTCACATTGATCACATTGTAAGAAAAGTTAATTTCAGTATTGGGTTTATCGCTCTAGAAACTGTTTCACATTCTCAGTTAGGAAAAGACTAGTCCTACAGCTTATTTTACCCATACTCCATTATGCCCATGTAAAACCAATCTGAATACTCTCAATATTGTTTATAACAAACTGTGCAGATTCATCTTAGCTGGTTGTCCTTTTAGAACTCTTGTATTATGTATGAAAACCTTCAGTTGCCCTCTCTTACTGTAAGAACTAAGAAGACAGACTGGATTCAGTTTATTTTTTTAATCTATACACTTTAATTATCCTCAATAACTCAAACTGTTTCTAGAACCACCCACTACCAATTACCAACTCCACTCAAACTTATTTTTCTGTTCCCACAGTCTCCAATGTATTAGGTAAGAACGCATTTATGGAACAACTTGCCAAACAATATTCGAACCATTTCATCTTTCAACATGTTCAAAAGTGCGCTCTCTTCTTACCTTACGACCTCTTGCACATGCCCATGAGGCCAAGATGATGTGTATGTGTACATATGTGTGTGTAATGTGTATATGTTTCATACTGTATGTATGTGTATGCACGGTATAGTGTAGGTGAACACTAGCCTACTCCTCCTGACTCCACCACCATGATATCGCATCACAGTCAACATCCAGCAGATAATGACACTCACACAGCATCAGGATTAGCCCTATCTGTAGAACAGCTGTAGCGAACAATGCAAACTCTTTCAGGAACAATATACCTGCTGCAGGGCTTCTGGGGGAAAGCATGAGTAATTGATAGTCACAAAGTAAGTGGGTCATTGCTTCAAATAGATGATCAATGAATTGAAATGGAAGCCATCTGTTTCTGTCAGGCGAATATTAAACTTATCGAGGAGAAACTAAATCAGATTAATAAATACTTACATTTTTCCAGATTCTGAAGCGTGACCTTGGTGGGGGGGGGGTAATAGGTTTGCGGGCTGGACAGCGATGAATGTGCAGAGAGATTTAGACAAGCAACCATAAGCAGATACTGCCCAGAACAAAATATTGAGCACAAATACTGCACTGTAGAAAACACACCGCATCACATTGTAGGAGAACTCCAATAAAACACAGGATTCCGCGGGTTCTCTGCAGTCAATTTGTTGCATGCCTGGTCAGTCACACAATAATATATGAGACATGTGAGATATGACTCTGGTGTGCGGTGGTTGCGGGCAGTGGAGGTCTAGTGCGGTAAATCAGCACACCGTGACAATATCTCACACAGTAGAGCAGTCCATCTTGTGTATCATTGTGATCATACCACAGCTTCATTATCAATATTTATTTATCTAGCAGCTGTATCTCATTGCATGAATGACTATCATTGTTGACTATCCTTTTTTTCTGTTTTATTTCTGGGGGAAAATATATAAACAAAATGTCTTGCCATTACACAAATGTTTAAACCAGAATCTGCACTTTATATGCCTAGCCTATTCCTACTTAATTTAGTTACAACCTTACATAACACTATTTACAATGTTTTTGTAAATCCAAGTTGCAGGTTTTAGGCCTGAGTTAAGGCAGAGTAGTAGGGCTAAGTACACAGTATACAGTACATGCATCAGTGTTAACTGGAACCTAATGGACCTGCATTTGTACACTCTCAATGAAACTAACAATGAAGATTTGACCATGTACGCATGTGTACTAAACCATACAGGACAGTGAGGACACCTCTATGCATTGAATTTGTTAGGATGTTTTATGTACGTATACAACAGGAGATAGGGCTCTAGGGGTGCTTAAAACCTCTGCCCTTTTGCTCTAGCACTCACAAAGTGACCTCTGGGAGCAGAGAATGCATTGTGCCATGGGGATCCATTTTTATGGGAGCATCATCCAATTACTGTAGATCAGTAGATGCAGGGAAAACTGGGTAAAAAGTGCGTCTGAAAATGGATTCTGGAATATTTTTTTTTTAATTATTTTCGTTGAACAATATAGGAGCTGATATTCGATTACTCTGCATAATGTCAACATTGAACAATCACATTTCATTAGTGGATACAATGTTTTGAGGCTTTGTTTATTACTATGTACTTTAATGTCATCATTTTATCTTAGATGTTTTTATTCTGATTTATATTTCTAGGTACAAGCTCATACACATCTTAGATTATATCCGATTGTAAACATCATTAGGTAAAAACAAATCATATACATATATGTGTTATTGTGTTGCTACATTAGGATAGAATAGTGGTTTTCAACCAGTGGTCCGGGGACCACCAGTGGTCCTTCAGGGGGTTCCAGGTGGTCCCCAGCTAAATGGAGAGTTTAAACCAAAATGGACCCTTATTATAGTTATTTAACTTTTGTGAGTGTAGAATGAAACCAAATGGACCAGCATTTTATGCTCTCAAGAGTTAAGTCATTGTTAAACATCTGCATTACGTAATTTACAAGAAGTCTACATAATTATAAAATGGAATTGTGGACAAAATCCTATCCAACGACAACAAAATATATACGTTTTGGGGTCTGAGAGTCTAAATGTGGTCCGTGGCTCAAATGGTGAATAAATAACGGGCCTTTATATGAAAAGGGTTGAAAACCACTGAATATGTATGCCATAAACCTGCCTGACTATAATATTTCATGTGTGAAATTTGCATTGGTTTGTCATCTGCCTGTACAGTATAACACATCTGAAATTATACCGTAGTTCGACATTCAACATTTTATCATGCCCTTTGCCCTTCATTCATTATCTAAAAACCTTCTATTATTGGAGACATTGTAATATGAATGAGATATGCATCAGCCTGAGGCGTTCATTATAGTAGCAGTGCTTATTGTCATGCTCCATGTTATGCCCCTGAGGTCAAAAGGGGCAAAAGAAAGAGAAAAAGAAAAAGTCCTATTCCTGTATTATGATCATCAATAGAGAAGAGAGGCAGATATCTCCCCTTGTGTGTATTGTACGTGTATTGTCTTGTTTTGTTTTGTTTTGGGTTGTATGTATTGTCAATTGTCAGTCAAGGTTCAAGGTTCAAGGTTCTTTATTATTTGTCTCCCGAGGAAGAAATTTGTCTTAGACAAAGGGCCTGCATGCAAGCGTAGCCCTTATGCTCATGTCGCCGCAGTGCAGCACCAAATACATGTTCCTTGCAACATCAAAGAAAAAGAAAGAAAGCAGAAGAAGGAGAAAACATGTATGTTTCGTTTACATGTATGTTTGATTAAATTCAATAAAAAGTTAATTGAAAAAAAAAGAAAATGTCCTATTCCAATTCACAATGACCATATGTAAAAAATTATAATAATACATGATGATAATACATTAATAAACAAGTACACTGTATGTGCTTTTCTGTACTGTATGTATGTGCTTTTCTATTAATATTAGCCGGTAGTAGGCCTATTTCCTTCACCATCACCTTATTGATTTTACACATGCTTTTGTTTTTACTCGCGTAAGCTCCCAGAGACATCCCATTCTGCATTCCTGTCGTAATGTAACTCACAGGTAACCAAGTAGTGAAGGGCAGCACTGGTAATGTGCTCACTTCTCTATGAATGTGTCCAAAGTTGTGAACAGTAAAGTAAACTCAGCACAATAAGTTCGGGAACCTAACTTTGGTCCATTATTTCTCCACTTTAATAATGCCAATTAGTATTGTATAATATTTATTTTAATTGTTGATTAGTCACATTTACAACGAGGTACAGCTTGTAAGGACCAGGCGTATGAGCGGAATGAGCAACACTGCTAAATGTGTGGGTTGCACCCCAAAAGATTTCCCACAATGGCAAATTGTTGGTATTCAATGCTTGCTTTGAGTTGCTTAATGGATTGGATGATTGCACTCTCCACAGTAATAAGGAAAAAACAACACCTATTGGCCTACACTTCATTAGTTTTACACACATGATTCATAACGGAAATTTACGACCAGGCGTAAATGAGTGCGTAATGAGAGTGTATTAATCTGTCCGATCAATCTCACGTGTCATTCACCAAAGGTGGCGTAATGACTTGTGCGGATCGCCCGTGTATCTCATTTTGCCTCTTTGCCAAGCGATTCACCTGGTGTCGCCTGGTTTAATAGAACATCTACGCCCAAAAAAATGTATGAGGGGAAGTCCGTCTTTTGGATTACTATCATCGCACTGCCGTCTGTCTGAATGCATGGGGAATGGATTTGTTCTGGACACATAGCTATTTACGGCGTGAGTGAGGCCTCACTCACTCACACCTGTCTTCCGTGTCTTCTATGTGTTATGGCCGCCTCAATGGATTTAAGGTCATTACACACTGGCGAATTAGCGACGCGATATATTCGTGCGAATAATTCGCATTTAAAAAAAAACAATTGAAGTCCATGCAAGCTTCCACATCAGTGGCGAATGTGTGAATGTGCGAAAATGCGACCGTTTTATTTGTTCGCTCTGGTGTCGTATTTTGCAGAGATTCGCAGGCGAACTGCAACATGCAATATTTCACATTTTCAGATCGCTTATTCGCATCGCGTCGCTAATTCGCCAGTGTGTAATGACCTTTACAATGGGAGACATGGTTTCATGACACAACCTGCATGGCTGTTGCATGGCTGTCTTCCATTGCAGGAGTATCTACCCAGATCCTCTGTGAATGTAATCCATACCGATGACGTCCAGCGTCGTCGCTATTTTAGCTGCTTTTCCAGACACCCCCAGCGACTTAATTAGTGAAAAGCTTCTAGCAACAAATCTAGCTAGTTTTTCTGGTGATTTGGGGACAAATCATGTTGACTGGCGCCAGAGATAAAACCATATTTTGTCTTCATTTTCCCTCTCTCTGTCTCCACAAACATGCACGTCGTGGCCGCGAGCGGCACGTCTGGCTTTCTCGTCTCGGTTTATCAAGGAGTGTCTCTCTCGAAGGCGGAGGAAGGGCCCGGGCCGACGGCTCGAGAGTCGAGTCGCAAAATGTTATGTGCACAGAGCAGCAGCTCACACTGCTAGTAAAACAAATTACATACTCAAATGCATAAAGCAACCTTCTAAGTACTGAGTCCCGTATAGTTCGGAACAAAATAGCGTTCTAAAGTTTAAATTGATCTATGGTTTTGTTATATTATACACACTTCGTTTAAACCAGCAGCGAATACCTGAACTTGTGTGATGGATGAAGTTTCTCCATATTTCCGTTGCTAGGGGCACCTAAAAGTCGCTAGGGACGCCAAAAAGTCGATAGGGCACACATATCCCACCCCTAACGACTTCTAGAGACTTTTCAAAGAGCCATTAGCTACTTCCGTTACTGGGGAGTTGGCAACACTAGTGACAGCTTGTGACCGCACAATTAGGAATACATGATTAAGTGGGTTTCTCGCAAGGTGAGGCGAGGCGACAGACAGTTTCTCAGACAACACTTGATGTCTTCCCTTGGATGTACATACATCAATGTGTTATTGATGTAATACACATGCCTACGCATATACATTTGCTCTATTCATTTGGTTTAGTCATTCCAGGTCAGAGAAAGAAATGGTTCCCCTTAATTGTTTTAGCTGTAGCAGAGACATGATGCAGACAGATGACAACATGCACTGACTGAAGATGATTCATAGGGCTACAACTATCAATTATTTTGATAGTTACTAGTGATTACTGATTAGTGATCACTTTTTAATATAATCACATATCGTGTTAAATACATTATAATATTTTTTAAATAATCAAATCAAGCCTAAGTCTAATAAGCCAATCTACAACTTGAGTTTACTATGCTTCTTATCACGACGCCGACACATTGTGGGCATGTGGATCTGCTATTTTTACCATTTCTGCTACTGTATTAAAGGTATATTCAGTGATTTCACTCAAAAAACCTTAGGTTTCGTTTTTGGCTGTGGGACCCAGCCTTTCGTCCAATCAGGATAGAGAGTCAAAAACGAAACCTAAGGTTTTTTGACCCCAGGGGTTAACTGGGGACAGGGAGGAACTCCTTATATGGCCAGCACACTCTATAGTAGGGAGGATTATCACAACAAAACAAAAAAATAAGTGATATTTGAATTAAGTGAAATCACTGAATATACCTTTAAAATATTATTTTAGTATAATCAATTTGATTAACTGTTGTACTCCTACTTGGTTTACCAGTTCAGTCCCTGCAGGTACGTTAGTATATGTACACATTGGGATAGGGCAGTAAAATAAACTTGACGGCCTAGCTCTTACAAGCCACACCATTTTGTAAAACAGTAAGCCAACTGCAACTAGCACATGCACATTTGAAGGTCAGGTCTTAAGAGGCCAAATCCTACTACTGTGCCAATTCATTAATCTATAAGGCTCATTGTAGGAGCACAAAGTATTTGGATGATGAATGTCCAGATAAAAGGCTTATGTTCCCCCATAGGCATGGAAATAAAATAAAATAAATAGTCTGACAATCCACCTTTCAAGATAAGATTACTTAAATTATTGCTACTGAAAAGTTGTTAGTATAAACTATATAAATGTACACAGAGGGATTAGCCAACTCAAGATAAGCCATTGTAAACAGAAAATATCTCTTGTTTTTTATACTGGAAATACATTTTTAAAATACAAAACAAATTATGTTTTCATTTTATTTTTAGGGGGTATTTTGAAAGATTTGTTTTCACAAGAAAGGCTACCGTACACGTGCAAGTTGTCCTACCCACACACAATCTTAGGACTGACAGGATCAGTATTAGCCCCATATGTGCCCTCTCCCTACGCTCATTCTGTAGCTCCGAGATGAGGTCACACACTGGGCCCCTCCCACCGCGGTTCAGAAACGGTGCATGTTTCCACAAGGAACGATTCTTACCCTTTTCTGCACAATTAATCCAAAAAGTGAAGGAGCAGAAAAGGTTTACACTCATTCAAATTTAGCAACGCCAAAAAAAATTCAACTTTAAACGTGTCACAGCGGTTGTTTAGCATGTTTTTCAAGGAAGTTGAAAAGCTTTAGCGCCTCCCGGCGCCTCCCCTGGTCGAAAATTCCAACTGACTTCAGTTCACTTGACATGCACTCGCAGACGCACGACTTCCTTGATAACATGAAAGCGGCTGACTAAACAACCGCTGAAACGCTCGTGTAACCGTTTAAAGTTGGATTTTCTTTGGCGTTGCTAAGTTTGAATTAGTGTAAACCTTTTCTGCCTCTTCACTTTTTGGATTCATTGTGCAGAAAAGGGTGAGAATCGTTCCTTGTGGAAACATCTGCCGTTTCTGAACCGCAGTGGGAGGGCCCAGTGTGTGACCTCATCTCGGAGCTACAGAATGAGCGTAGGGAGAGGGCACATATGGGGCTAGATCAGTATGTACTTCACAATGTGTGATCACTTCACAAATCGCAAAGAATTTCTGCAGTAGCATGTAAACCTCCATTGGAATTCTCAATGACAGCACACTGGACCAGCAAGATTTATTAAAGAATGGAATATATAAACCAAGTACTCTCTTAGGATGCTGGTCTCCCAGGCCCTCGATCTTTCTAACATTTGGCCCCTATTTGAGCCTTAATTTATACACCATAGTCACCAAGACATATTCTGGTACATAAATTTGCTTAATAATTAGTTCAAGATTGTCAGAATAATTATTGTTTTTTTTATCTTGCATGTGCATTCTAACAAAAACACAAACAACAGGGAAGTTTTATTTTATTGTTATTTTGTTGTTTCATATTTTGAAATAAACACTGATTGATGAGGAGTTAGTTTACTATATCTCCATATGCGTTGCTAAGCAACTCTTACAGCTGTGCTGCTATGGCAAACGTCACGACTCTGCCGATCATATCACTTGATCACCACCAACTAATAATGGAGTTATGAGCAAAGCTTTGTCAAGCATGATAAAATATGCAATATTCACAACATAATTATGTAGTGGGTTTTTTTCAAAATAAAATTATGAACTGTATAAGTCTGCATGACCTGTTTTAGCGGATTTTGCAACAACAATTTTTATTTATTTATTCAAACGCTAAACAATGAGTGCTGTATTGTCTGCGTACACTTGCTGTTGTTCCTTATTTAGCCCCAGGCCTTACTCACTTTTCCGCTACCATCTCTCCACTATGCCCGGGGTTCTCAACCCGTGGGACGTGACCCTGGGGGCTCGCCAAATTATTTTCAATATTATTATTTTTCTTTTTCGCAACTGAATGGCTGGAAAGTGGAAATGAAGAGTGTACATACACATAGTACATGCATACACCTTCCCCAATGATAATATCTGGTTTCAGTATTTATTTATGGTGTATTGTCTCTATTATTAAGATATTGTAGCAGTCCATTTATATTGGGGGTCGGGAGGGGGCGGGGCGGGGGTCCCGAGACATTGCCAAAGCATTTCCAGGGGTCCCCGGCCAAAAACGTTGAGAACCCCTGCACAATGCAGTAAAATCCTCATGTAATCCTCCATTTGTACACTCAGAGCAGAGGATTTCCCTGCATACTGTAGATATTCATCTGTTTCACATGGGGTTTTCTTTCCCCCCCCCTGTGATCCACCTGGGAGCGCCATGATGGAAGGGTCAGGCATCTCCTGGAGGAATCGTGTTACCTCAGAGATGTTGAGAGACTAATTCTAGTATTCATGTTCCTCTGCTTGCCTCTCAAGAGACAAGTGAGCAGTTCAACAGTCTGCCTCTAAGCTGCATTCCCACATCCGTGCATACTACCACCTGTGCAAGTGTTAAAAAAGATACCAAATGGATGAGTATGCTTCGCAGAGTTGATTGCCGATAATGAGGTAATCATGCTTATTAATCTGAGATTTAGTGGACATCATTAGGCAAATAAAGTATTTTGCACTTGAGCATAAAATCGTTTGAAATTAATTGCAAAATTGTGCGTTGTTGGCCTATTCATAGACATAATGCAAGATAGAATGTGTGATGCACTGCCAATTTTGATCTGCAGTACAGATGAGCAAATCTCCGGGTAACATTATTGTAAAATCTATCTTTTATTGGAATGTGCATAAATCAGTTACCTCACAGCACTGCCTGTAATTCCAAACTCATTAACACAGTTACGGCTTTCCACACAAACATGACAAAAAACTATTTTCATTCATATTCAATTTCAAAATGGGTCTTTTACCCTTCAAAACGTTGAGCTCTTATGATGCATTTAGTTTCATAAGAGCTATGCCTTATTTACAATAATTTGAATGCATGGTTTATTATCAGGGCTGCATTTAGACTTGCATCAATATTGCATCATCGTAAAAAATAAAATAATAAAACATATATGGAAAAAGATTATTGAGGTACTTCTTTGGAATATCGGAATTGGAATTAAGCCAAATCTCGCCCTGCCTGCTTGTGATTGGCTGAATGCAAGAACGAGACAAGGTGGTCACATTCAAATACAGCCCATTTCAGCAGTTGCCTTGGTACAGTAGCGTGCTTCACTAATCACTAAACGTCCAATCATAACCTCTTGGGATTTAATCTTGCTGTCATTGTGATTTTTCCACGACCCCGACAATGTTGTCCTACTTTTTGTGGGATTAGGCATAGTTAGAGATTTGGCATAGTTTTGCGACAGTAGGCATATTTTTGTAAATGCACGGCAGGAGTCTCAAAAGGCACAATTAACTGCCAATCAAAGTGGATGGATGCACTTCTCACAGAGATCTCACACAGTGCTTTAGATACAGGGATGTTCAAAACAAAACAAGATATTAAAGCAGAAAAACTCCTGTTAAATTAATCTCAACCAGGACAACAAGAAATCAAATCATGTAACATTATCAAACGCTTGTTCAAAAATAGTAGCCTTTTATAGATCTATATCAACATTTTGCTATATGTCATTAACACAAAGCTTGCTAATGATTTCCTCAGCCTTGGCCCCTCTGATGCTAATGCTGACAGCATTGGTGGACCAACCTTTTCCAAGGACGACTGTAAATGTTCTCTTATAGCGAGAAGCACACCGCATACCTCAAAATAAAGTTTAATTCGTCCACTTAATTTGTCCATTTGTCCACATTTGTATAGCTTTATGTAAAGCCGAGTTAGGGACCGTTTTATGTCAGACATTGACAGGCAGATATAAAAATGAAAACACAAAATATCCTATACATACTATACACCGAATGGAAAAAAGTACACCCTTTGTCGGTAATTGGCTTTTGAATGAGCTACATAATGAGCATAGGGACTGAGGGAACATATTGGGGCTACGTTACGATTGTTTTGTTTATTTTTCATGATGATGATGATGACGGATCGGGCAGACGCCAGACTGGCAGATGAAACAACGCAAAGACGCATTGTCATTATTTATCCATCTATGTACGTGTCTGTCACTGTGTATCGTTCCAACTCGGCTAGCCAAGTTCTCCGAGGGATGGTGGTGTTGCTGTGACCCTCCAGTTCCACACCAGCGCGTATTTGCATTGTTTCATCAGTTCTGATGATCATCATCAAAAATAACCGTCCACCATCCCTTGCCGAGTTCGCCGAGGGACGATACAATCTGTAAAGTTGTGATTTGTTTGTTAGTTTTCTTGTTTGTTCGTAGTATGCAGAAGGAAAGGAGACATGAATCTGACCGACTTTAGATCTGTTATGATGGTGTCCATGGGAGGCGCCATGTTCCGACAGACACTACACACAAGACGCGGGAGGGGGAGGAGGGACAAACTGGAGGAGATGTGGAGACAAGCCGATCAGTTATGCAGTGGGATATTGTATTGTTGACTGGAGTTGTATGTACGCTCACATGGACGCCGCCATTACGTTTACAGAGACTATTCTACACAATGCGCCCCTCCCGTCCTGTTTTCAGGACGTTTTTATCACGTGACCGGAGTGTTGTGGAATGAATCGGGGCTGCTTGATCTATTGTCATTTCTCACTTCACTTTGCAGTTGTTCTGTCCCCTGTACCATGTTGATCTGTATTGTATTGTATTGTGTATGGTCATGGTGTTGGGTGCCTGCACATAATGCACACATGGCATCAACGCATGGTGTTGTTATGTACCTGGCCTAGGGGGTGCCACGATACACAACAAAAAAACAGGGGAGACGCAGTTGACCAAATAAATAGAATTTATTAACTAAACAAAAATAGTAAATTAAGGAACAAAATCATGATTGAACAGATGAAGTGTGGAGATCAGTAGTCAGTGGTGTAGTGCGTGTATGCATGAGTGAGATGTATGTGGGTGCGTGTTGTATGAATTAACATAAATGTTGAGAAGTGTGCATGGTGGAGTGCAGGAGGCAAATGAAAGAAACAGATCTGGGGAAGGACTGGGGAAGCAGGCATTTATAGGGCGTCGACACCCGGGCCCAGGTGCGAGCCACTCAGGCTGATCATGACTAGCTCTGCTCCCCAATCCTATTGGATACAAAGAACAGAGGTTACTATAGGGCAAACAGTAACACAACATACCTAAACCAGACAAACTAAGAGTAATATACATATAACACACAATATAGGGAACCGTCACACCCCCCCCCCCATAAAGACGGGGTCCCAAAGGGACCACCGGCACCCACTACTTGAATTAGCTTTAAATATATCCAATACTAACATTAGCATTAAGAGTGCTCCTACCATGGCCACCCCCCTTATTAACAGTCTCCACCCCAGCAACTGATATCATGAAGCATTTAAGAGATGAAATGTCAAAAACAAACATGAACCACAGAGAAGACCCATAATAACATTAGTCCTCAAAGACCGGAATGGCCTCAATGTAAAACTCAAGAATGGCCTGTCTACCTGTGGGGCTGCCAGAATAAAACAGTTTGTTTCTTACGTTTCTTTCGCTTCCTACCACGTTAGGTGTAGAAATCCTGTCATTTTGATCAGAGATCTGCTTTACCACAGTGTGTGGACCAGATACATCTGCCTGAAAGGTGGCCGCTTCCCTTGTTACCAGGGAACGGACTTCACCATTGCTGGTGGCTGAAGCCCCGCCCACACCTGAGCACCAACCAGGTCGTTACCCAGGATCACAGTCACTCCTGGAATCGGCAGCGCTGGGCGCACGGAAAGCTTTGCTTCTCCCTGAAAAAGTTCACATTTAAGCACCACTTTATGCAAGGGAACCATCAAAACATTCATGTCCATGCCCCGAACAGGCACCTTTTCACCCGTGTCAGAAACATGGTTTAACGGAAGAACACCAGTTTGAATAAATTAATTAAAAGCCCCGTATCCCTTAGAATAGTTACAGGTACTTCTTTTCCCCTTGCACCAAAGACACAGACCCCTGCCTGATAAATGGATGGTAAGATCTCAGTGCTGCAAACTCTGTATCCTTATTTGGACCGAAATTAGGTGAAACACAAATGGACACCGGATTAACTGGAGCGGCAACGCCAGCCCCTTTTGGTTGCGAATGACCTGCGCTCAAAGATTCAGTCCTGGGGTTTAACCTGAAACAATCAGATTTCCAGTGGCCACGCCTATGACAGTAATTGCAAACCTTGTCTTCCTCATGCATATTACCGTTAGTGTCATTTTCAACAGGATGAGGTTTATCATAACGGCCATGAGACTCACCACCGCCAGGCATAAACCCTCCACGGTCACGGTGTGTCAGGACATAATCATCAGCCAGTGCTGCCGCAGCCGATGCGTTGCGCGCCTTCTGCTCACTGATATACGTCGCCACTCGAGCAGGAACAGAATTCTTAAACTGCTCCAAAATCATCAAATCACATAGCTCATCAAAATCAGTTACCTCCGCGGAGTTGCACCAGCGGGTAAACTAGTCGTCAAATCACGTGCAAATTCCAAATGACTCTGCTTGTCATGTTTCTTCCAAAACCTGAAGCGCTGTCGATATGCCTCAGGGACACACTCGTACGACTTTAGCACCGCAGCCTTAACAAGACCATAATTCTGTCTGTCAGCGACAGTCATAGCTGAAAAAACCTCTTGCGCCCTGCCTGTCAAGACACAATGTAACATCAATGTGCGCGCCGAGTCAGGCCATCTACGCACATCGGCCACCCGCTCAAACATGGCAAAAAATGCCTCCGGATCACGTTCAGAAAACTTGGGCACCAGACGTAGATTTCCACTGATATCAAAACCCCCTGCGGACTCTGCAGGTTCTGTAGTAGATACTTGTGCAGCAACTGAAATCTTACCATCCCTTATTAGGTCCAGCCTGTTCTGCTCTACTTGACATTTAACCTGTTCAGCATCATGTTTCATTTTCTCAATGGCATATTGCTTCTCAGCGGCGTCAGCCATTATTTTAGCCTGCAACAACATCAATTCTTTCTGCTGTTCAAAAGTGAAACCTGTCCCTGACATCACTACCGTAGGCACCGCCGATGCGGCGTTTAACGGAGGAACCACCTTCTCTGGCTCTGCAAACTCCTTCTCTTCAAACAAATGGTGCCTCAACACCCCTTGAACGGACTCCTTTGTCTTCTTGTCGTTTGAATCAAGTTAATTCTATAATGATCTGCTATTTTAATTAGTTGGTCTTTGGTGCATTGCATTAACAGCTCTTCAGAAGGACAGCCACAAATGTCTCTAGCGTAACCATCCTGGCTATGTGCGCTCAGAAAGTCCCCCAGCTGGTTAAAACACACAGAAAAAAAATTACAAGTGCCCCTCTAGACTGTATAATCCCAAGCTAAACTCCACCCGTCTTCATGCCGGTTTGCGGAAGGTATTTATGCACTGAAGGCCACCGCACAGGCCTAGCTGATACCGAAAGGCAGGGAGGGCAACCAGAAACTGGCGACCCGCATGCACCCCTCAGCTGTGCCCCCGAGACGACCGTGCGTACGCACAGCCGCTACAGCCGCGCCTTGCACATAACCACCCCCGGCCTAGACCCAGCGAGCTACTTTCTATACCCAGAAGCTAAACGCACCTACCAGAGACACTCGTAACCATACAAAAGACAAAACCAGGAAGGCAAACTTTGTTTGTTGTTTTTTAACTTTAGCAGCACAAATTCCAGGAAAAAACCTCCCCACTAGCACAAACTTAATCAACTGCAAAATACCCAAATGTCAAATTCCAATAATCAAACAAATCAACTGCATCTCCCAAAGTCCGAGTACACAAGCGTGTACGCTGAAGTAAACATCGCTTTGTACTCACCGGACTGTAGTGTCGACCACATGGACCAGGAAACCCCCGGAATGGTTCCCAAATGATTTCACTCAATTCACAAAACCACGGTGCAGACGAGCCATTAATCAAGGCTAATTGACTACCGCAGCGCAGAACAAAAGCAGAGAACAAAGGCAGAAGGGCGAGTCACTTGACTCTCCAAACTTACTGCACCACTATTCAAAATTCAAGCGGACAGAGCCCCCATTTTGTTATGTACCTGGCCTAGGGGTGCCACGATACACAACAAAAAAACAGGGGAGACGCAGTTGACCAAATAAATAGAATTTATTAACTAAACAAAAATAGTAAATTAAGGAACAAAATCATGATTGAACAGATGAAGTGTGGAGATCAGTAGTCAGTGGTGTAGTGCGTGTATGCATGAGTGAGATGTATGTGGGTGCGTGTTGTATGAATTAACATAAATGTTGAGAAGTGTGCATGGTGGAGTGCAGGAGGCAAATGAAAGAAACAGATCTGGGGAAGGACTGGGGAAGCAGGCATTTATAGGGCGTCGACACCCGGGCCCAGGTGCGAGCCACTCAGGCTGATCATGACTAGCTCTGCTCCCCAATCCTATTGGATACAAAGAACAGAGGTTACTATAGGGCAAACAGTAAACACAACATACCTAAACCAGACAAACTAAGAGTAATATACATATAACACACAATATAGGGAACCGTCACATGTGCGGGCACCCCACACTTTGTCTTTCTTTTATTTGTATTGTACTGTGTTTTTGTATGGACGTGGTGTTGGGTGCCTGCACATATGCACACATGGCATCAACGCATGGTGTTGTGTGCAGGTGCCCTACACTTTGTCTTTCTTTTATCTGTTGTACTGTGTTTTTGTATGGACGTAGTGATGGGTGCCTGCACATATGCACACATGGCATCAAAGCATGGTGTTGTGTGCAGACGCCCTACACTCTGTCTTTCTTTATCATTCACTTTTTAAGAGCCTGCCCAGGGACTACAGATGAAATTTAGCTTTGGCTAACTCTGGCCCATTTACATTGATGTGGAAACTGACATGTTGATTAATGAGCTTTGTCCCTGTCAAATAAATAAATAAATTGTCCAGGTGTGTAGAAAGGCGAGAAAGTGCTCGAAACGTATAGATACGTTACTCGCATCGGACGCATGGCTAATTAAGAACGTATTTATACACGTATCGCGTTCAGAGTGTTAATATACCTTAGAGCTGTTGTGTGGAAATAATAAAAAAGTTCTGTGTTTCCTAGAACTGGAGGTCTGAAAAAAATCATTAACATCATTAATCATTAACACTATGTTAATGATTTTTTTCAGACCTCCAGTTCTAGGAAACACAGAATGGGGGACTTTTTTTTTATTATTTCCAACAGCTCTAAGGTATATTAATGACATAGTAAAATGTTGAAAATGAGTGGTATTCCCCTTTAAAAATAAAGTGAGCTGATTAGGCAGTTAGACAAGTCAGTTAGACAAGTCTCAAATGTGAAATACAGTACATTGTTGCAGCTGCCATATTTTACAATAACATCTCATTATTCTTATTTCATGTCACAGATGTGCAAGGTTTTCAGGACTGACCTGAATTAAATGGGAATGGATTATAAGTACTATTCTCCAGATGACAAACAATATGTTTTAGTCATTAAATTATTCCAAGCCATGAAGACTGATGACTTGTGTATTTTTTTCCTTGCCTTCGTTTTGCACCTTTTCAATTGTAGTTTCTCGTTATTGAGATATACAGCATTGAGATGTATTGGGACTTGAGATATATTGTTCACAAGTTTGTGCAGTGGCATGGAACCTTTGTTGCTAATAAAAATGCAAAGAATGGCTTTAGGATTTAAAGGCCAGCTAATGTATTGTCCCAGAACAACTAAAACCTTCTCAATCGAAGCCCATGCAAGATGGGCGGTGGTTGATCAGAGGTAGAGTGGCCGAATGGCAACCACAAGGTTCCCAGTTCGAACCCAGGCTCCCCAGAGAGTGTCGAAGTGTCCTTGAGCAAGACTCTGAACCCCTAATGGCTCCCGATGAGCAGATTGGTGCCTTGCATGGTTTCCGCCGCCATCGGTGTGTGAATGTGTGTGTGAATGTGTGAATCGCCTTGGATAAAGGCGTTATATACATGTGCTATTTAGCATCCGTTAGGCATGGTTCCACAGGTGTTGACAAAGAGAAAGGGCAACTTCTCATACTGCAACAGAGTAAACAACATCTGTCAGTGGCATGCAGTGGGTTACTTTCATTCAATACTGGAGGGACAGGAGGGAGTCTTGCGACGAAGGGCTTACACAGTAAAATCCCAGCACTAATTTATCCATGCGTTACTATGAGAGTGTACAAATGCAACCAAATGGAATGGACCCAATGCATTTGGTTACATTTGCACACTCACAGGGTTAAATGAACCCTCCCACTTTTACTGTGTCGACACTATGGCATTGTCCAAGGAAAACTAATTAGCTGATGCATTCCATTCCATCAGGGTCTAGGGGACCATCCATCACACTCAGGGGGACAAACAAAATACAGTACTCATGTAAATTAAACTCCCGGAGTGCCTCTGGCTCAGGATAGATCATTTTCATTCACATATTAATTTATTTCTCCTCAAGTCTTTATCGGTGGGATCGGTTCATCAGACAGCTTGCCCGTCATTAGCTGGAGGGGTAAAAGCTGCGGCAATGCGAGACTGAAACAGAGAAAGAAAGAAAACTAAATAAATAAAGCTTTTCTTTACATTCCCCCGGAAATCAACAGTGACACATGAACTCCACATAGAGGGGTAGGCGAGTTGCCTAATTATTTATTTATACTCATTACCATTAATTACACTTCAACGTACGTTTAGAATGTTGGTCCGTGTTGTGCTGAGAATACCAGTTATAGGCTAAGCTGCATAGTGTAAACCTTTACCTACCTGTATGTAGTTTGGGATTGGAACAAATACTGAAGTCTCTGTTCTTCTTAAAACACTAAAGTATTGTGCGTAATGTACTGTATACTCTGTCATGCAACAGTGTCTAATAGCAGATCTACAGTATATTAATGATAATGAATGACAATGAACTTTATTTATATAGCACCTTTCAGAGCAAGTGCTGTACAGTACAAGGTTAAAAAACACAAACAACATAATGGAAAATCATAATAAAGGGCAGTTTAAAAACTAGAAACATAAAGAAAAGGAGACAACATAGCAGCAGTTAAAAATGAGCAATCTCCTATATAAAGGGTAAAAAACATTCTGTGTAAAGGTGAGTTTTCAAAAGTGACTTAAATACAGGCACAGATGGTGCTAATCTTACACGCACCGGTAGAGCATTCCATAGTCTAGGTGCCCGGGCGGCAAAGGCCCGACCACCTCTGGTGACTAGGTTCGTCCTAGGGATCTCTAGGGCATTAGCTGATATTAAGCTCACAATGTGTCGCATCTAAGTGACAGTCCCTTATGGTGTTCTAAGAAACATGGCTGTTTTCTTCAAGCAGTCAAAACAAGATTTGTTGAAGATGTTCTGGGAAGCGGAGACCAAGATCTGGATTAAAACGAGTTAAGCTTATTAATGTTGAAAGCAATAGATTTGTAATACGATTGATGGGCCTAAGCCTGAGCCTCTGCTGGTTTTCCGTATGGGCTTCATCTTAGAGATTTCAAATGTAACTTAAATAAGATGCTGCAGATTATTGAGAGTGTGTTTATCAACCTGCAAAGCACAACAGAATACTGTAGGTGTAGGATCTAAGATTCTGTAGCTGTAGCATGTGTACTGTAGCGTGCTTGTGTAGGCCTACTTATAGAAAGTATTGGGAGGTATTGATTTATGCCTGAAATATGTCTAAGCTTGCTATTTTTAGTGTCTACTGGCAGTCTACTTTCGTTCATTGTCTTTAATAAATATAGCAGAGTTTGACTGCTTTTATCAATTCAAGTCCCAGGATACCTTTTATGCACATTGTGTGCTCTTCTCATTTAAAGTGCTAGTTAAGAGAGCAAATATTACACTTCTATAATTCCCTAGGAGAACAAGAATAAAGAAGCAACACTTTAAATTTGCTTAATTAGTGGAATGTGTTTGTACAATAAGATTTAAAGATAAATCTTATTATTCATTTTGAAATGTTATTTGAGCTTTGGGTTGCCATTTCGTGTGTTGCCTCACATTCATCAAGGCCTGACATAAAGCTTAAAGCTCTTATTTCTCACCCATACTGTGGAGATCAAGTGTTTTACTATGCTATGCAACAAGTGTTCGTTTTTAACGTCAGTTCAACTGAGAGATGAAATTAACCATCATTCGTCAGCTCCAATCAGATCAACGTACCTTGTCCGCCCCCCTTTAAAAGCACTCCTCTCCTTTCCATCATTCACTTGTGCTTCCGTTCAGGTAGTCAGGTAAACGCGCATCATGTCAGACGCAGACGACAGCACCACTCCTCGCCGCAGCTCAAGGCTGGCTGCCGCCGAGTATCTCCACTGGCCTCATTAACTCATTTTCGCCGCACTCTCCGGCCACGGCTTCATCCCCGAACC
Organism: Protomyctophum bolini; assembly: GCF_963924005.1. NCBI lineage: Eukaryota > Metazoa > Chordata > Actinopteri > Myctophiformes > Myctophidae > Protomyctophum > Protomyctophum bolini. The sequence goes on along the minus strand of NW_027665342.1, from coordinate 6,882 downwards.
GGGCTTAACCCACTCTCAGCTGGTAGATCTCCTCCTTGCCACCATCGAGTCATCACAGACTCAGCAGAACGATTCACCGGCCAAGGCAAGAGTAAGAGCAAAAAGAAAAATACAACTCCGCGCTCAGCCGAGCTCGCCCAGGACGAACCCGGCGGCTCCCAGGCCTACGCTGGCCCCGTTCAAAATCCGCATTCGCCGCCATCTCACGACTCCACCGCCCTGCTGCTGTCAGCTATGGCCACCTTGGCAGGCGCCCGTGCACCTTCCTCCAGCGGCCGCCAGCGCCACGCTCTCGTCCTCCTCTTTCCCTCCTCTAAACCTCGCCAACCCGGTGCTTCCCCACCCGCGGTCCGGGTTCACCCTCTCCTCCGCCCAGCCAGTTCCCCCTGCCGGTAATTATTTTATTTCTCCCTTTTCCGCCATCTCTTCCCACCTTAGAGCCCAAATAATCGAAGGGAAGGACGTTAATCTAGCCTCTCTCATCCTCCCCACTCCCGAATGCGACAGAAAGCTGGTAGGCTTCCGACCAGCTCTCCGCCGTGTTCCGCGCCGCCGATCCCCGCATTAACCGTTCCCTGGACTTCTGTGATTTTGTTATAGCCTTCGGCTTGTTTAGGGACACCATATGTGATGTCTTCCCAGAGCGTAGATCCGAGCTAGACTCCTACCTCGCTCTCATCAGTGAAATCAAACGTAGATACGGTGGTTCTATGTTTTACGATTATCATAAGGCCTTCTCCGCTAAAGCGGCTAACTTCTCTCTCGTTTCAACTCAAGACTCAACTGGGCGTGCCTAGATACAGAGCTGCTTATTCTGCACGTAGGTGGCCACAGGGCCCTTACCTGCTATCTGTGCAACCAAGTAGATCACTCCACCGAATCATGCCCCAGGTCAGTGTTCCTCGCTCCCTCGGTGAAAAAAGAAAACCGCCCAAAAGCTCAGAATCCTTCCGCCTTCTTCAACCTTCAAGATCCCAACCCCCAGGACGAGCCCCCCCCCGGGCCAGAGGGACTACCGCGGAAGAGAGGTGACCTACTTTAACAACATGCCCATGTATGTAACAACTTTAACGAAAACGTCTGCACCTTCGGTAAATGCCAATTCTCTCACGTCCTGCCACTGTCATGTTATGCCTCGGCCTGGCGCAAATTCGGTCAGTTCTGCGCCTGCTACTCCATTCCCCTCTTCCCAGTACTTATTTCGACCGTCTCCCCCTTTCTCACTTTCAATTTCAAGTTTAACCATCTCAGCTACGGCTACATGAACAACCTACTGGCAGGGATCCAGTTCCACGCCCGCCTTCACGACCCCCTTTTCCCCAGCCTGTTCACTAACTCACACATTAAACTCCTCCTAAAGGGCTTTCAGCGATCGTCGCGTCACGCCCCGGACAAGCGTCTCCCCATAACACTAAACGTTCTCCACTCCCTCGTCTCGGAACTCAGGAAAGGAGTCTTCACTCCATATCTAGACTGCCTCCTCGAAGCCGATTCCTTAGGGTAGGCGAGTTCACAACTAAGTCCACAGCGTTCGACCCCTCTAGAGACGTCTGCCTCTCGGACCTACGTTTCACCCTTAATGGCTTCAATCTATCTCTGAAACACTCAAAAGCTGACCGTAACCGCAAAGGCTGCCTCGTTCCAGTGGCTAAGGTCCCCGGCAACTTCTGCCCCTTCTCCTCCATGCTGCGCTTCCTCTCCGCCAGAAAACGCTCCTCCGGCCACCTTCCTCTCTTCAGCCTCCCGAACGGTCTCCCCCTCTACCAGCACGCGTTCACCTCCCATCTCCACTCGCTGCTCCTAAGATGCGGTCTCCCTCCTGACCGCTACTCAGCCACTCCTGAGAATCGGAGCCGCCACCACCGCTGCTGCCAGCGGCGTTCCTGTCCTGACCCTGCAATCCATGGGCCGCTGGTCATCCTCCGCCTTCTCCTCCTACGTCAGACCCTCCTCCGCATCCGTGCTCGATGCCCAGAAGTCCATGGCGTCTTCTAGCGCGGTACATACACTGACTGGTGGATGCGTCGGGTGGCGGGTACCTCCTCCTCTGCCCACTTCTAACATGTTCTCCCTCTCCAGGACGCCCACTCACTTCCTCCAAAACGCCGGCCGTCCCGTCCTCCATTTTCACTCATTGCCTCCATCTCGCAACCCTCTGCCGAGAGGTCGCCCGCTCCTACGCTGCTAACTCTGCTCTCCCATTCTCCATCCGCCTCTGCAAGGTCCCATCTCTGCAGGCTCCTCTCTCCCTCTCCTCCAGGCCCCGGGCGGGCCAATGGCGCCCTAGGGCAACCCGAGCCGGTAACGATCCCTCCAGGTATGTACCTTAATTTCCTTCTGGGGGGCAGGCTCAAGAGCCCCCCCTGCCTCCGCCAGGCAGGATCCGAGCCGAGGCTCCGGCCCGTCTCCATGGGGCCCACGCCAAAGCTCCTCCACTGTCTCCTCCTCATCATACTGTTATCATACTGTCAGTCACTTCTCTGTCCATTCACTTCAATCCCAGCTCCATACTGTAATCAATTTATCTGCAATAAATCTCACCTCCACCCTCCGTCTTGGTGTAATCTCGTTAACCGTTGAAGTGTTAGTTTTTAACATCAGTTCAACTGAGAGATGAAATTAACCATCATTCGTCAGCTCCAATCAGATCAACGTACCTTGTCCGCCCCCCTTTAAAAGCACTCCTCTCCTTCCCATCATTCACTTGTGCTTCCGTTCAGGTACCCGCCACCTCCCCGACGCCGCCCAGCAACAGGCTCCACCAGGTCGGCCCCAGGGGGGCAGGCTCAAGAGCCCCCCCTGCCTCCGCCAGGCAGGATCCGAGCCGAGGCTCCGGCCCGTCTCCATGGGGCCCACGCCAAAGCTCCTCCACTGTCTCCTCCTCATCATACTGTTATCATACTGTCAGTCACTTCTCTGTCCTTTCACTTCAATCCCAGCTCCATACTGTAATCAATGTATCTGCAATAAATCTCACCTCCACCCTCCGTCTTGGTGTAATCTCGTTAACAGTTGAAATATGTAATCAATGTGTGCCTTAAAATGTGCTTGATGGCTGAAGAGTGCATGCCTTAGTTGATTTTGCAAATGAGTAAAAAAAAAAAAAAGGAAACTCGTAGCGAATATGCACGGTGCAAGAATTCCTCAACAATATCCGTAGGCTACCGTAGTCTGTTTGAACTAGAAAATGTTGAACGCCCCTGCAACACTATTCAGACTTAAACAATCTTGTTTGAACCACTAGCTGACTATGAGTCAATTATGTCTGAAAACGAAAAAGTTTACAAATATTCTAAGCCACACGCCCCTGCTAGTACATCCAATCTGGTCAAAGTGGCTTGAACTTACTGACATTGCCACCATAACAGCCCTAATTGCACAGAGAGTCAGATGCCCTTTTATTTTATTAATTGGTGAATCAGTTTCAGAGTGTGTTTTTACAAGTTGTGGTACTTGCCAAAACACTTTTAAGACTTTTAACTACATGCACACCCAAACATAAGTCTCTTGAGCTTAATTTCAAAAGAACTGGGGGGCATATACTTAAATAGCAGTAATGATACCAATTCATGACAAAAGGACAAGGAATAATGTCACTTGTAGCCAGGGGAGGGAGCTATTGATGTGTTTAATTAAAAACAGAGTTTGCGGCATTGGCTTGCATAACAATTTTAATATTAGAGGCACAATTTACTCTGCATGTAAACACATTAGCTGATTGTGTGCAAGTACACAATGAGACTATGTGTCTGGGTAGCCATTCTGGAAGTTTCCTCTCTGGCCTCATATGGCAGCTGATCAAAGCAAGTTAGGTGTATAATCCCTATAGGCCTGATATGGCAAGCAGACAATCAGTCCAAGCTACAGTACGTGCCAAGAATGGAACTTGCTATGTCAAACACAGATGAAAGTCAGCCCCCAGCAACACAGGTGCTGCTGGGGCTAGTTTGGTAAAATTTCTGACTGGATTTTATCCAGGCACAAAGTCAACCAAATTGCAAAGCAAGAAACAGTGACCTGGCCCAGGCCGTAGCGTAACGGTCTGGGCACCGGACTGGTGATCCAGTCGCGGTGTGCCGCGGGTTCGACTCCCGGACCCGACACGGCCTTTACCGCATGTCATCCCCCATCTCTCTCCGTTTCCTGTCAGCCTACTTTCTATCCCTTAAAAAATCAATAAAGGCGCAGTAAGCCGCAAAAAAATATATCTTAAGAAACAGTGACCTTCAAAGGTTCACAGAATGAGGCCTATAGCCTAATGCCGTAGCCTACGTGTTTCAACTAACTCCCTCCACATATTGTAGGGGAGAGCCGCCACGATTGTAACGCTTCATGGTTGTAACATGAACGTTATCTCTTGATTGGTCAACGCCACCATGACGCCATCGTGTCAGTATGTGTACAGCAACGTACTCTACGTGCCCAGGAAGTTTGAAGTGTTTACCTTCATCCTACGGGGAGTTATTGGCGAAAAACTGACTTTTCTCAAAAAGCGTAACATTTTACACATGGAGTATATGTGTGCTAAAAAGAAATTCTTTGGTGTTGGTGAATAAAAATCCATGCTAATGTTCTTCATTAGCTTGCATCGTGTTTAGACGGAATTCACATTCATTCTGGTCTGTAAGCAACGGCAAAGAAAACTTGCAAAAGTGGGCCATTTGTAACATGTTACAAATGGTCTACTTTCCATTCAATACCATTATATGTAATATTTACATATTTGACATATTGGCCAATATTATATGTTCAGTCAGCTGTCTTCATTACTGAGTGTATTCTAAAATTAGTTTAGGGTTGTATAACATTGTACAACTCAATCAATCAAACGTTTGTTTAATCAATGTATTTTCCCATTGAACTGACTCAAACGCCCAAACTGGTACACTACACCCGATACTATTTAATATTTCCCTTATGTTTGATACATTTTCTTATCACATCCATGGTATGAAAACAATGCTAAGGAGTTGCTTCAATGAAATACAATTGCTTAAGCTGAAAACGATATGTTTAATGGTGTTTTAGCGTTGTTACATTTATCATGCATGCCGTTACAATTAATCCGATATGCGCAGCAAATGTAACACTGGAACAGCGTCCACGTTCGGTTTAATAACTCTCGACCTGTTTTATCAAAAAGATAACTTGAAGCAACCACGTAGAGTCTGTGGGGGCCACGGGGCCGCAGCCCCATGAAGACTCCCAGGGCCCCTTTAGGCCCCCATGAAGATTTTCGTGGACATTTTACATTTTACATTACATATTTTCTGGGAATTCCAAACATTTTGGACCTCTCCGCCGGCTATATGAGAATCCCATCGTCAAATATTCGGGAAAACAGCGCCTCCCTGTTGTTCCTCAATTGTTGCGAGGCAACAGTCTGTCTTGAGAGACTACTCCGCCGGCCGTCCAAGAGGTGTTAAAAAGTACTCAAATGCTAATCGGGTTTTCTTTTGTTTTCACCTAGCCAGATGTCCACAACATCAAAGCGTGTCAGAATTTCATGGTAGTTGTTCTTGAGTCGTGACATACCGGTAATAACACTGATCAAGAATTCACCAAAGAGACCTAACCCTACACAGACTAGTGAGACTAAACACTGACTCGAGAAAAGACCCATATCGTCCAAAATAGGCTGATCAGTCGTTGTCTGTGTATAGGCTAATTCATTGGTAAAAGTACAGTATGCTAAAATAACTCATTTGTAGACCATTTGGGAAATAAATAAATAAATCCGCGGCGACAGTCCCCCCCCCCAACGCAATTCTGTAGCCTACCCAAAGGTAAAACGCACCCGCCGCCTATGATCTCTCTCTCTCCCTCCGTATCTCTCTATATCTCTCTCTCTCTCTCTCTCTCTCTCTCTCTCTCTCTCATAATAATAATAATATAGTCCTGAAAGTCCTCACCTTGGCTTGGACATTGGCCTATAGAAGCTGCTTTAAAAGTACCAGCAAAAACAACAACTTATTATTTTCCGCGCTGCGGCGGGGGACGGGGGACGGGGGGTGCGGGGAGGCGGGCTGCGGGGGACGGGGGGGGGGACGGGGGACCTTGAGGATTGATCAAACTCTTCGGCTCTGAGTCTTGAAGTGGTTTATGGCAGACATGTGTAAGTCCGTTGCCTGAAAATATTACATGTGTAGATAAACGGATCTCTGAGTAAAAAAAATTAACGTGCAAAGTGTTACATCCTTGGCGGCTCTCCCCTGCTGGGAAATCCATTGAAATCAATGAACTACCATTGATTTCACTACTGCAGTTAATCTGTTTATTCAATTAAAGTATTGATCAATGCTATTTGTGTTGTTCAGAATGTATGCTTGATTGAATGCCATTGAATCAACTCTCCGGCCAATTCATTACAACAAGTTGCAAGTACAAAGTTGGACTCCCTTTTGCAATATTTCACCTTGCCTTCGGTTTGCAGGGTTAGGGTTAGGGCCTTTTTCAATTGTAGTTTCTCGTTATCCTCTCCAGGAGGTCTCAATAACCAACGAGTGTAGTTATTGAGATATACATTCCAATACCCAAATCTCGGCCACTCGCTCACCAGTGGTGTGCTGTGGAATTTTTAACTAGTAGGGCTGTATTTTAATGACGTCCCGTGCACGCGCATGCATGTGCACATAGCCACTCAGCTCGTGCTAGTTGAAATACTGTATTAAAATATATGATGGAAAACCAGCTATTCTAATGTAATTATATTTCTTATTATTTAGTTGCATTGTAAATTTGTTGTTTTTATTTGTTTATTTTAATTAATTAATTATTTTCCTTTTAGTTTTATATAAAAGCCCTTTGGATATAGGTACTCACCCATAAGTAGGCCTACTTAATATAATCACACAACATTTCTTTACCTTAATGTCTTTATTT
>NW_027665343.1:7500-17952 GCF_963924005.1 Protomyctophum bolini | reverse complement strand
CTCTGGGCTATAACCCGTTTGGACCGGAGAACACATTCTATACAAATTCATTCTTAAATCCCGACCGTTTTCTGAAAAGAACCCATTTTTCTATGTCAGTGGTGCTCAATCATTTTCACGTCAAGGACCCCCAGAATGATATGAAATCGCCCGCCGACCCCCCCATCTGAAAATATGTTGTTCCAGGGACCCCCCCTCCCAGAAGCAACGATTTAAAAACACACTCTGAAAGCATATATTCAAAGATTTGTGCCATGCACATTTTCACAATTTTTCAAAAAATAGCAGACCTATACAAGTTCATAGCGCGCCACTCGGTGCCGCGCTATGAGCTTGTTAGATCTGCTATTTTTCAATAGCTATATAAAAGTATAAGATAATGCTTAAAAAAAAACACCAAATGGGGGTTCCCGGCCGGAATGGGATAAGACACACTTATACAATAAAAAAAGGCTTTCTGGGAATTATTTGTTCCAGACATATCATATGTGTGGAGACTTTTTGTAGGAGTAACTTTTTTTTCCCCCATCTTTCTCCATCTGTTGATAATCTCTTTAACTCGTGCATGCCGAGGGTTATAGTGGCCTGAGCCGCTACACCTCAACCTCTCTATCCAATCACATCCCATCATGCTCAACCTCTCTATCCAATCACATCCCATCATGCTTTGGTGGGGAAGAGAAGGACTTAAGCCCTTGAGACAGACCTGAACGAGACCTGCAGATTCTATACACAAAATGTCTTATAAATCATGACAGTTCTCTGGAGAAGATCTTTCTCTGTCAGTGCAGTGGTTCTCAAACTATATGTCATGTGAAGGACCCCCAAAAATTCACCCGCCCGCCGACCCCCACCTGAAAACATGTTGTCCCAGGGACCCCCCCAGAAGCAAAGATTTGAGTTAAAAATGTTCGCTCTGAAAAGAATATATATTCAAAGATGTGTGCCTCATTTTCATGATTTAAAGAAAAAGCAGATCTACAAGCTTGTAGCGTGGCGCTTGGTGCCGTGCTATGAGCTTGTAGATCTGCTATTTTTCAATAACTAAAGTGTAACAATGCTTAAAACACCAAAAGGGGTTTGCCAGGAATGAATATATTCAAAGATTTGCGTCACATTTTCAAGACAGCTAAAGTTTTTTTTTGTTTTAATGGTTAAAGTGATTAAACGCTATAAGGCGACACAGACACGTTCCCGGTCTTAATGGGTTAAAAAAGACGATTCAACGATTCAATTCCACCCGGAAATACCAGACCTACAAGACCTATAATTATACTAGGTCTCTTCTTCCTTCTGAAGGCACTGAGGCAACAAAACAGATTTTTAGAGTAGGGTCCATTTTCATTTCAATAACCTGCATCATGTCCACCTCTGGGCAGGACGGGGGGGGGGAGGGGGGACGGGGGGGGGGGGGGGCGTTCAGGGTTCAGAAACTAAAAGGGGGGGAAAGCAATGTTTAACCACGTTAACCCCCGGTGGCCCTGTTCCGGGAAAATGCTTCAATTTCATTCATTCGTTTATTCATTCATTCGTTTATTCACTCTATAGACCTATGCCGCACACACTCAGAGAGCTGCTGCCTTTTAACACAAATCTGGGGTGGGAACTCCTTTTGGTGTTAGCATTATATGTTGTACTTTAGCTATTGAAAAATAGCAGATCTACAAGCTCATAGCGCGCCACCGAGTGGCGCGCTACGAGCTTGTAGGTCTGCTATTTTTGAAAAATCGACTGACACAGAAACATAGCTTTTTCAGGAAACTGTCAGGATGTAGAAGAACATTTTTAGAATCTGATCTCAGGGTCAGAATGGTTTACACATTTTGGTATAATACTATATTTGAGGAAATGTATAATGCTGCAATTTGTCCCAAAGTGACTGCAAAAGATTGGTGCTATTATTTAGTTTTAAAAAAAACATTGTACCCAGCTGGCCTGTATATAAGAATGGCACTTTATGTAAACTTAGATAGTATTTTAGACAGACTTATAGCTCGTTACGTAGACCGCACTAGAATTGCATTTTATGTAGTCATAGCACTTTATAGTACACATGTATATTGTATAATATATAATATAGTATCGTATGTATAGTTGACATAGATACTCCACTGTTACGTTCTTAGTTTATACATGATTCATGATAACTACTTTTTATATACAGTATGTGATGTATGCCATGCTTTGGTTTTTGCTTAATGTAAGTCGCTCTGGATCAAGAGCGTCTGCTAAATGCCTAAGTTGTAAAGGCGCACCGCAGTACCAAACTTTACCACATGTCTCCTGCCTTCTCCACTCCCTCCATTGGCTCCCGTTTATACCGAGTACAAAACAATGATGTTGGCCTGCTACACAAAGCAACCAACGGTATGCAGTTCTGACATCGCAATATGACATATAGCTCTGCTTACACAATGCTGTACCCCCTCCCAACTGTATACTATAGCCTACTTTATGTTTACACAATAGTACAATGCTGTACCCACTCCCAACTGTATACTACTTTCCCCATTTTCAACTGGTTTTGTTATATTTGGACACTTATTGCTTCGGCAATGTAAACGTTACATTTTCGCATGCCAATAAAGTCCCTTTGAATTGAAATTGAAATTGATTGGTTGAGAGACAACCAACCAACGTCATGGGATTTTTTCACCCCAAAAACTATTTAAATTAAAAACTAAGTCATTGCAGCTGGACTAGTAAGGAGTACAAAGTGATTGCCATGTGTCACTTAACCCTTTAAAGACCCGAGATCAGATTCTACTACTAAATGTCTTCTAAAATCATGTTTCTATTATGTCAGTGGTTCTAAAACCTGCTGTTTCTATTATGTCAGTGGTTCTAAAATGATTTCATGTCAAGGACCCAAAAAATTATACGCGTTTGGCTGCCGACCCGACTCCCAGGGACCCCCCAGAAGCAAATATTTTAGAAGCAAATATTTTAGTTAAAAAACGTTCACCACATTTTGCACACATTGTTTTCAAAATATAGCAGATCTACAAGCTCGTAGTGCGGTCACTCGGTGCCACACTATACGAGCTTGTAGATCTGCTATTTTTTCCCCAACAGCTCAAGTACAATATAATGGTTACAGTGTTTTTAAAACGACACAGATGCGTTCCCGTCCTGAGCGGGTTAAAGAGGACACAGACAAGAGAGCGAGTGATATTTTGTCATCATGCACCCTAAAGGGAGGAGCTGGCAGAAAATAATGGGCAGATAATCCGATCAAGTAGGACTGAGATGCAGTTGTTATTGATCAAGACTGTTTCCTTAAGCCATTCTGACCTGAGATCAGATTGATACGAGGTTTCCACTGGACACACACTGGTCTGATTAAGCCATGCATTCTGACCTGAGATCAGATTCTAAAAATGTCAGTCGTTCTTCGATTTTTCAAAAATAGCAGACCTACAAGCTCGTAGCGCGCCACTCGGTGGCGCGCTATGAGCTTGTAGGTCTGCTATTTTACAATAGCTAAAGCATAACATGATGCTAACACCAAAATGGGTTCCCGTTCAGAATGGGTTAATGGGACATCAGAGATGTGCATGCGTGCGCGCGTGTGTGCATGGCTTGCGTGTGTGCGTGGCGTGCGTGTGTGCGTGGCGTGCGTGTGTGCGTGGCGGGCGTGCGTGTGTGTGGTGTGCGTGCGTGCATCACTGTAATGTCTGGACATTACGGTGAAAAAGCTGAACTATTTTGCATCAATTTACTGGAAGGTCAACATCAGAGAGAAAAGAAGTTTAGATTGATCATGTTTATACGCCAGTCATTCTCCAGGACCGCCGGTTTGATAAGCATGGAATGCATTCGATCCACCGTTTGATACTTTATCAAATCCACACACAAAAAAATAAGGTAAGTATATAACCAATGAAAAGTCTACTATTAAGTTAACGAGAGTGTTTGAGTGACTAAATAATTAACCCGTTTAGTCCTGCAAACAGATTCTATACAAATGTCTTCTAAATCTAAATCATGACAGTTTTCTGAAAAAACCTATGTTTCTATATGTCAGTGGTTCTCAAACTATTTCATGTCAAGGACCCCCAGAATTATCTGTATTTGGCTGCAGACCCCCATTTAAAAATATGTTGTTCCAGGGCAAAATTGAGTTCTGTGCTTGAAATGTACTGTAATTCTGCAAACTGTTAATAAATATTTCAATCAAATCAGACTCATTCCTGTTCTCACACACGGTCAAAATCTGTTCACAGATCCTAGCACTTTGCAGCAGCCAATCAGGTGATTTGACTCCGCCTTTAAATATCTCTGCCTCTGACACTTTGCCATATTCTCTTTTCAGTTTACAACAAGCAACCCCCCCCCCCCCCCGACTCCACCTCGTCATCTAGCGTTGAGAGCAGTGTTGTTTTTTCGTCGACTAAAACTAAGACGAAAAATGTTCATCGACTACCTTTTTTCACTGACTAAAACTAAATAAAAACGAATCTATGATGACTAAAACTAAGACTAAACATACTGACAATTTCGTCAACAAATAAAAACTAGACTAAAATGTTAGGAAGGGACTAGTGGACAAGAGATCCAGTTATATGCTGGGTTGCATGCTGAAAATCTAATCGCCAAAACTATGCTCTGCCATAATTTTGCCTTTGCCGTTTGCCATTTTTGCTTGCTTAAACTGCTGCCAAAATCCTCCTCCAATAAACATTCGCTTTATTCCATATTGGTGTAATCTCTCCTTTATTGAAACATATATATAACTCAGTGTCACCACCAGACTGCTGCTGGAATGCAGCTGATGTGATTAAGTGAACCACCACAGCTGCTGCATGCATGCATCTATGCATGCATGCATCTAATAGATGCATGCATAGATGCCATCTACTGTATGCAATATGCATGCATGCATCTATGCATCTATGCATGGTGATGCATCTATGCATCTATGCATGGTGATGCATCTATGCATCTATGCATGGTGATGCATCTCTTTCTCTCTGCATCCGTGCATGATGGGGGATGTATAGTTGATCACAACGAGGCCACATTGTAATCGCCCTCTTCCTCTCTCTCACATCCACTGCTATGAGGATGCAATCTGTCCAGCACACTGTGAGGGGCCCCTCCTCACTGCTGTGGCCCCTCCTCACTGCTGTGGCCCCGCGTGGCCCCTCCGCACACACGCACGCACGCAACACCGGAACCACCAGTTTCTATTCTCACAGCAGTCTGAGGACCTCAGACTGCTGTGAGAATAGAAAGTTGTTCTATAAGAAGAAGCCGTTCTGTTCTCTTATATGCAGTGCCGTAGCTACCTATATGCAACACGCACTGCGAGTAGGGCAACACGCACTGCGAGTAGGGCAACACGCACTGCGAGTAGGGCAACACGCACTGCGAGTAGGGCAACACGCACTGCGAGTAGGGCAACACGCACTGCGAGTAGGGCAACACGCACTGCGAGTAGGGCAACACGCACTGCGAGTAGGGCAACACGCACTGCGAGTAGGGCAACACGCACTGCGAGTAGGGCAACACGCACTGCGAGTAGGGCAACACGCACTCACTGGGAGTAGGGCAACACGCACTGCGAGGAGGGCAACACGCACTGCGAGGAAGGGCAACACGCACTGCGAGTAGGGCAACACGCACTGCGAGTGGTGGGCAACACGCACTGCGAGTAGGGCAACACGCACTGCGAGGAGGGGCAACAACGCACTGCGAGTAGGGCAACACGCACTGCGAGTAGGGCAACACGCACTGCGAGTAGGGCAACACGCACTGCGAGTAGGGCACCACGCACTGCGAGTAGGGGCAACACGCATTGCGAGTAGGGCAACACGCACTGCGAGTAGGGGCAACACGCACTGCGAGTAGGGAAACACGCACTGCGAGTAGGGCAACACGCACTGCGAGTAGGGCAACACGCACTGCGAGTAGGGCAACACGCACTGCGAGTAGGGCAACACGCACTGCGAGTAGGGCAACACGCACTGCGAGTAGGGGCAACACGCACTGCGAGTAGGGCAACACGCACTGCGAGTAGGGCAACACGCACTGCGAGTAGGGCAACACGCACTGCGAGTAGGGCAACACGCACTGCGAGTAGGGCAACACGCACTGCGAGTAGGGCAACACGCACTGCGAGTAGTAGGGCAACACGCACTGCGAGTAGGGCAACACGCACTGCGAGTAGGGCAAGCACGCACTGCGAGTAGGGGCAACACGCCGAGGGGGGGGGGGGGGGGGGGGGGGGGGGAACAAATTCACACCTTTTATATTCATATTATGAGGTTTCCACACCCGGCAGAGATGATAATGTTTTCTATTGTTTAGAGACATCTTGTATAAGCAAAGTTACAATCGCAAGGAAATTATACCATCACGTTGATAACAGCTCAGCAATATACCGCTATAGTGGGGTCCGGGGACCCCCAGGGGTCCTTCAGGGAGTTCCAGGGGTCCCCCCAGCTAAATGATGGTTTGGAACCAAATGGACCCTTATGGGTCTGTAACTCTGAGTGAGAGTGTACAAACGGTTCCATTTGTACACTCTCAGAGTTAAATTAACATTGATTTTTACAACATAAATTGCGGTCTCTCGGAGCTATAAATGCCATTAAATGGGGCTTGGACGTAGACTAATGCATGTCAAACTGGGGGTGGAGAATCACTGCTAGCCTTAAGCTGTAAAGATCTTCTCTTATGGGGGGTCCCTGGCATACTGTATATGTCTTCAAATGGGGGTCCGGCGTGGGCTAATTTGTGTCAATTTGGGGGTCCTTGACATGAAGAAGTTTGAGAACCATACGCTAGTCAAAACGACATGCTGAGAAAAGGTTCAAGGCTGCAGTTAATTTCAATCTGTGTTATGTTTGGTCACAAATGAGTTAAAGAAAAAAGCATACAATGTAAGCGATGAATCCTTCACACACTAATGATCATAAGAAGAATGTGCTGTATAAGTCATTGGTTTATATAAACAATATTATTGTTTGTTTGTTTTGACCCAATTTGAAGGGCGTACACACACACTGTGGTTTTGAAACTTCAATACATCTTTTTTTTTTTTTTTTTTTTTTTATAGTGTGGCAATATTAAAACACAATGGATATAACTTTTCTGAATGGCTTTTCCTCTCAAATGAAAAGCACGGTATACGAGGCTGCGGAGGTTTTAGTTTTAATAATGTACTTGACATCAGAGCCAACGAGAACACGCCGCCAGCCCCGGATTAAATGCACGGCCCCGCCTCTTGCTTACTTTTATTAACGCGTTTAGACCTGGGAGGAACGATTCTTATAATGTAGTCTATAAATCCTCATGTTTCTATGTCAGTGGTGCTCAATATTTCATGTCAAGGACCCCCAGAATTATGTTATAATTGTGAAAATATGTATGTTCCTCATGCAGTGACCATCCAGAAGCAAAGATTTGAGTTAAAAAAATAAACGTTGGCTCTGAAAGAATATATATATATATTCAAAGATTTTCACGATTTTTTCAAAAATAGCAGATCTAACAAGCTCGTAGCGCGGCACTCGGTGCCGCGCTAGCGAGCTTGTAGATCTGCTATTTTTCAACAGCTTAAAAGCATAACATACGGTATAATGCTTTAAAACACCAAAAGGGTGGTTCCCGTCATAAATGGGTTAAACCATTCTGAACGGGAACCCATTTTGGTGTTTAGCATCATGTTATGCTTTAGCTATTGAAAAATAGCAGATCTACAAGCTCATAGCGCTCCACCGAGTGGCGCGCTACGAGCTTGTAGGTCTGCTATTTTTAGAAAAATCGAAGAACGACTGACATTTTTAGAATCTGATCTCAGGTCAGAATGGGTTAATCAGACCAGTGTGTGTCCCAGTGGGAAACCTCGTATGAATCTGATCTCAGGTCAGAATGGGTTAAGAAGCCCAGCTGAGATTACATTGTTCTTTTTTTTTTCTCCTACCCGCCCGGCGCGGGCATCATATTCGCTCCCGGTTTATTCTGGCGTGGGATGAGGTCGCTTCCACCTACACTTCCATGCAAATCAAAACAGCTGATTTATGCACCTTTCCTGTGCTGAATGGAACATTAACCCCTTCTAGACTGGCGGTGAGAACAGATTCTATAATACAAAATGTTCTTCTAAAAATCCTGTCAAGTTTTCTGGAAAAAAAAACCCCTAAATGTTTCTATGTCGGTGCAGATTCTCAAACTATATTTCATGTCAAGGACCCCCAAAAAGTATATGTACACCCATCTAAAAATATGTTGTTCCAGGCAGGACCCCCCCAGTTGCAAAGATTTGAGTTTAAAAAACGTTTGCTCTGAAAGAATATATTTTCAAAGATTTGCACCACATTTTCAAAAAAAAGTCAAAAAAAATAGCAGACAAGCTTGTAGATCTGGCTATTTTTCAACAGCTAAAAGTAATATAACATAATGCTTAATAATACCACCAAAAACACCAAAGGGGGCTTCCCGTCCCGGATGGGTTAACCCATTCTGACCGGGAACCCGTTTTGGTGTTAGCATCATGTTATGCTTTAGCTATTGAAAAATAGCAGATCTACAAGCTCATAGCGCGCCACCGAGTGGCGCGCTACGAGCTTGTAGGTCTGCTATTTTTGAAAAATCGAAGAACGACCGACATTTTTTAGAATCTGATCTCAGGTCAGATATGGGTTAATCAGACCAGTGTGTGTCCAGTGGGAAACCTCGTATGAATCTGATCTCAGGTCAGAATGGGTTAAATGTAATTTTGCTGTTGTGTGCAGGGCGCGCTCCATGCCTGGCTGGCGGCAACGCTTTGCAAGGCGTGACACGGTTTGAACCGAGGCCCCGCCAACGCCGTAGGCCGTATAGCCGGGGCTAGGAATTCATTACTTCTTCCAACAATATGCGAAAGCAACATTTGAATGAAACATTTGTCTCTTGTCAGAAACGCTGTAGCAGCGTCTCCACTCGCCGCCAGCCAGCCAGCCCAGCCGCATATAACAGAAAAAAAAAGAAAATTGGAGCGGAGCTAAAAAATATAAAAAAAGAACGCTCATACTTGACTGTAACAAAGCAGTGAGTGTCGTGACCGTTGGCACATTAACCCATTCTGAACGGGAACCCCTTTTGGCGTTAGCATCATGTCATGCTTTAGCTATTGAAAAATAGCAGACCTACAAGCTCGTAGCGCGCGCTACGAGCTTGTAGGTCTGCTATTTTTGAAAAATCGAAGAACGACTGACATTTTTTTCAGAATCTGATCTCAGGTCAGAATGGGGTTTAATCAGACCAGTGTGTGTCCTCCAGTGGAAACCTCGTATGAATCTGATCTCAGGTCAGAATGGGTTAAAATGAGGCCTGTAGGATGCAGGCAGGCCGGGGCAATCCGTCTCGTTCCTTTAGTATGCACACAATACTGTTTAACAACCAGGAGTCAAAAACCAATGGAACACAATGGATCTCTCTCTCTCTCTCTCTTCTGTCTCACATCCTCTCTCTCTCATCCTATGTAAATATAAATATGCTTCCATATAGATCCACAGATGGCTTTCAAATGAGCTGGACGTGGAAGCCATTCATTCATTCACATGCTATATGAATATAATAAATCATACCGTTCTTGTGTTTTCGTGAACATAATTATACTCTCTATGTATCTTCAGGTGAACCGAATTTATATTTTCATATCAAATTGATTGAGTGATTGAATACTGAATTAACAGTTTGCAAAAAGGCATATGTGGTTTTGTGCCATAGGGACATGGTTATATACTAAATGTCTTACATTAAAAAAAAAATAAGAGATAGCAAATAGTCTATGTTTCAAGTTCAACCTTATATTCTTCATTCATATGTTTGGTCCTCAGTCTCACTAATGTTGTAATAAATAACCCATTTGGAGTATGGTTACATACATTGTTATAATTTAGCTATTGAAAAATAGCAGATCTACAAGCTCATAGCACGGCACTCAGTGCCATATTATGGCTATTATACTTCAGAGAATAGCACGGCTGCTATACAACTTTTTATTCTCAGTCACAGGCAGCAGCTCGTAGCGCGCCACTCGGTGCAGGCGCGCTATGAGCTTGTAGATCTGATATTTTTCAATAGCTAAAGCATAACATATGCTAACCCCAAAAGGGGTTCCCGCCCCAAAATGGGTATATGCAGGGATATTCTGATTAACCACACTTTTAAGTTTCAACACAAATGTTTCAAAACGTGTCAAAAATAGGTCTTATAAAAAGGGAATCATGTGGATTTTAGGATCCAGGTGGCTCTATCTATAGGGTCTGACCTCGACAAGCACTTCCAAACTCCAACACTTCACCTGCACAGAATGTATTGACAGATTGGAACGCCCTATACCAACAGTCATTAAGACATGTGAATCCCTTGACTCCTTCAAAACCGCTCTCAAAGGGCACCTACGCACGGCTGCAATTCGAAACTGGCCTCTGTAAAATCTGAATTCCCGCCCCCCCCCAC